>NW_019237118.1:137484-180559 GCF_002742605.1 Olea europaea var. sylvestris
GAATTTTTTTTATATATAAATTTTTTTTAGATGTTAAAATAATTAAGATAAAAAATTTGTTGGCTCAATTTCTTGTTGCTATAATTCAAATGTATTTTTTCAAACATTATTATTTTAGTCTAAGTGATTATTTTACTTATAAATGACGTATTTGATAATACTATATTCAATATAAGTAAGTCGTTTAATTAATCGAATCATTTTTTTTATTGTTGAATATCTAATTGATATAATTAAATCGTTTAATTAATCGAATCAATTTTTTATTGTTTGCAATCTCCCTTTGTTTCCTTATTTAATATGCTAATATCTCCTTTTATAAAATTCAAGCCATGCATTGCATGGCACAAGACTAGTTTTATTAGAAATGTGGGCCTTTACTTATTGGGTTGGTGGCATCTATTTTGGGCATTGTTTTTATGCTGCCATTGGATTTATAATTAAAAAAAAAAAAAAAAAAGGTTGAACCCCAACCTTAAGGGCTCCCACCGACCCTGCCCTGAGCCATCGTGGAGGAGGTAAATCGCAGGATGTGCCTCCTAGGAGCCAGGGTGGCGAGCACATGGATAGACCAAGGTTGTTAACCCATATGGTAACTCTCGCTTGCAACAAAGCAAATTCCACCTTGCGGGGAATCGAACTCTGCACACTGTCGCGCTGAGCCCTATCCGCCCTCCCCTTTGCCAATGGGAGATATGCCCTGGGGGCACCATTGGATTTATAATTGTTTTCATATGGGTTGGTCCTTGTTATACATGCAATATTGTTTTAAATAATTTATCAAATTAAAATTTTAATTTTTTCTGTTCTTATTGCTTATGGATTTGTACAATTTATATGAGCATATTTTGTGAATTAAATAAAATGTTGAGTGATTCATATAATTTAATTAATTAGAGAGTGGCCACGTCATCCTTAATTATATGTTAATTGTTTGAGGATCACATTATGACATTAATAATGGTTAGTCATATTGAATATAATAGATTTATCCCACAGGAATTTTACTATATTTGTGTGAATAATTATGATAGAATATCAAATTATATTTCCTAATTTATCAACAGGAATTAGGAAAATAGGCATAATTTGATAGTTTTATCATATAACTAGTAATTGATCTAATTGAGTAGAATTTTAGCCCCCGGGCAAGTTTTGCGTCACTAAATTCATATCTTTGAAGCACGATTTTACATTGGTAAAGCATGATTTATGTTTGCTAGTCTCAATTATAAGCATTTATGTTTAACTTTTATGCAGTTATGCAACCTATGAATTTCTCTGATGTTAAGTGTGATATTTCCGAACTAAAGAGTGATAATTATAAAGTCTGGAATGAGAGAAATCTTCTTCATTTGGAATGGACATTGATTATGCCATTAGGAAAGACGAACCAAAAGTCATTCCAACTAGCACTCCAGATGAAATTACTCTTAATGAATAATGGGAGCGATCCAATCCCAAATATGCACAAGACCTAACATTGCATTTGTTATTGGAATGTTGAGAAGATATCAGAGTAATCTAGGTGTGGACCACTGGAAGGCTGCAAAGAAAGTGATGAGGTATCTTCAAGAAACAAAAGATTACATACTTATGTATAGACAGACTGATAATCTAGAAGTGATTGACTACTCTGATTCGGACTTCGTTGGCTGTGTTGATTTGTGAAAATCAACATCAAGATATATATTTTATGTTTGCTGGTGGAGCTGTATCTTGGAAAAGCACAAAGCAAACCTTGACTGCTATTTTCACTTTGAAAGCTGAGTTCATATCTTGTTATGAGGCTACCTCACATGATGTATGGATGAAGAGTTTCATTTCTGGACTTAAAGTGGTGGATTCAATTTCTAGGCCATTGAAGATATATTGTCGCCGTTTGGTCTACATTAAATTAAATTTTATTTCTCTCTCTTATTTTCAACCACACAATCTTCCATAAAATAATATTACTCATAAATCGAAAATTTCTCCTAATTTTGCAACCACCCATTTTTTTAAAAAAACATTATTCCACCCATTATAGCCCTTGTTTGAGCCCCATTTTTTTGGGAATAATGGATTTTTGAATAATGTATTGATGGAAAATATGTGGTTAAAAAATAAAAAAAAGTTTTGAATTTGTGTGTAATATTATTTTATTGAAAAATGTGTGGTTAAAATGATGTCAAAATACTGTTGAAAAATGTATTTTTCCAAAAGAATGGGGCTCAAACAAGAGCATAATTTGAAATAATGAGGGCCAAACGGAGGCATTGTGATAATTTAGTTGCAATCTTTATGACTAAGAACAACAAAAGTGGTTGTCGAATCAAGTACATCAACATCAAGTATTTAGCCATAAGGGAACGTGTTAAATAGAAAAACAGTGGTTATTGAACATGTTAGTATTGAATTGATGATTGTTGATCCTTTAACAAAAGGCATGTCACCATTAAAATTTAAGGATTATGTAGATAGAATGAGACTTGGTTCATTTGTGTGATTTTCATTATAAGAACGAATGATTAATTTAATGAAACTCCATTTGTGATGTTTCTCATATTTGTATTTCCTAGTGTACACATTTATTTTGAGAAATATCATTGATGTTTGGACCTAGAATAAACGTATGATTTATTCACTAAGTAATATGGGCTAGTGTTTAGGAGACATAATGCATTGTGATACATAAAAGATAATTACTCGTATTTAGAGAATCTATTGCCATGATTCATGTATTTTGTTCTTAATATGGTGAAAGGTGGAATATATGGACCAAGTGGGAGAATGTTAGTTTTTTCTTCCCGTGAAGATCGGTCATTCCATAACAAACCGAATCTGGATGTGGTCCACATTTTCCACTTCTTAGGGACGTGAGTAATGTTTAAAATCATGTCTTAACTGCCTGTCCCACGTTTGTGGAATATATGGAGCCTCTATATGTACAATTTTTCCACTAGTTAGATCCCTAAGCCTTCCAATCTCTTATAGAAAAATACACTATCTAATCGAGGTTGAGTAAAGTTTAGAAGCACCTAAACCCGAGAATAAAGTGTTAGTGAGAAGCAATAGCAGGAGGTACATTCTTTCGATTTCGTTTTATTCCACGTTTGATCTATATGCTTTTTTAGATCATTGAAGCATGTTTTGATCGTTCAAATCTTGCTTACAAACTCACTAGTTAAGTTTCTTGTTTCAAAACATGTACAATGTTCTTTTTTATAATATAATATAAATAGACAAATGAGACAAGGGGAAGGGGTTATTTTTAGGAAAATAAATAATTTATTTATATTCAACATTTACAATGATAAAATTAATTATTTTAAAATTAACTTTATTATTCAAAAAAAATATTTGCTTCTTTATTCGTAACTTATGTTTTAAGTAAATTTTCTTATGCTTAGCCAGCATATATATTTATTGAAAAACTAATGTTAAAATAAGTATTTTATACTTATAAGTAAAAAATATTATGTCTAAAAATAAAAAATTGTTCGAATTTAAGTCTAGTTCTAAGTTATTTTTTATTTACACATTTCGAATGATCAACAACTATTATTTAATTATTCATAACTCATTTCTATTTATTAGTAATACTTTCCAAACAGGCTTAAATGACTTTGAAGTTTAACTTGGCATGTCGTGAGTGTTTGGTTGGTTGTTAGAATAGGAATCTGAATAAGAATTGTTCTCTTGTCAAGGAAAAAAAAAACAAACAAACAGCAGCAGTAGCAACAACAAGGAACTGTAGAAATTATGCCTATTCCTTCAAGTCAAAGTTAGCATTAGAATTAAGTGCCCCTTTGAGCTCTATTTTTGGGCCAAAATGCATCTTGGAGTATTATTCTGCACTCTCATGTGATGAGCGCACATGTATCACTTTGTGTGAAAATGGGAAAAAGCAGGTCCCATGTTCAATCCGAGATGATAAGGTTGGAATGAATGTGTGAAATTGGGTGTTTGATGTCTCTAACTGTCTTTTTTTTTAGCATTCAGAGATGAAATTTGGGAATAATATTGTCAAGAATAAACATAATGGACAAAAGTGCAAGAGGAAGTAAAATAAAAAAAGGGAAACTTGCAGCCAGGTACCAAACCTTTCGTTTATTAACAGACTTTGCCCAAACTTTTAGTTTGTGCTACCGTGAGTACCAAACCTTTCAAAAATATGCAGCTCAAGTCCAAAATGATGGTTTCCGTCTGTTTGTATGTATTTCTTCTCATCCCCACCTACCCAATAATGGGGAAACCAGTCTCGCCATATGTCACCCGTCACCACCGCTATTCACTTCATCTCCACCTCTCTTAAATCCCTCCTTTCTCCGTGCATCTCCACCCACTTTCTACCCCCTTCAATCAAAAGCTATTATCTCACAACAATTTCTTTTTACCAAATGGTTTAGGGTTTAGCCACAACAGCAATTTTAGAGCCGAGACTGGATATTTCAATCTCACTGCCACTCAATTTTCTTGAGTGGAGATCTAATTTTGGATCCACACATGAAAATTACGTCACTTTTGGAGCCTATATTTTCTTGTGCTTATATTATTGTTATTGATGATGATAATGGTTGTTGGGCTAGGAATAGTTTTCACCGCGAAACTTGCTATTGATCGCATTCCGAGCTCATTGGGAGTGGATTGAATTTAGTTAAATAGCGTGAGGTTTGTCATTGAAGGAGAAAATGGTAGATTGATTTGGTGGCGTTGGCTGTGGCTGTGGTTGTGGGACGCGATGGTGGGTAGTTGTAGCAAGCGATGGTGGTTGGTGCTGTGTTTTGGTGGGATTAGGGGATGGGGGTCGGGGTTGTTGAAGGAGATGACCAATTTTCCTTTTTCCTTTTTATTTTATTTTATATTAAAATGGTAAAATGACCATTTTAGCCTCGTCTTATTTGGTCAAATTATTTAATTTTTAATTTTTGAGGTCAACTGACGAATTTTGGGGTCAAATAGACGGAAACCGTCATTTTGGACTTGAGCTGCATATTTTTGAAAGATTTGATACTCAAGGTGGCACAAAATAAAGGTTTGGGCAAAGCCTGCTAATAAATAAAATGTTTGGTACCTCGGCTGCAAAGGTGAATTAGGAACAAGAAATCGTTGAAGGGAATGAAATTTGTTTTCAACCTGAGGTGTAAAGAGGATGACATCTGTACACAAATAAAAGTCATCATAAAATAATCAATTTTTTTTTTTGTTGTGTCATACACACAAATCTTTCTTGTAAAATAGAATTACAAGATGCAATTCATATAATCTTCAACAGTTTGATGCAATTAGTAGATTACAGCATCATATGTTAAACCCTTAATGGAGATTCAGTGCATGTTTAATATGTCGACATTGCATGATTAAATAGGATTATAAAGAAAAGAGACTTGCAATACAATTTGTCGTTTTCAACATACCATGTTTCATACCAAATATATATTTATCGCAAAATGTATTATTAAATCATCACATTGGAAATAGATGTAGCTTAATTAGTGAATTTGTATTTTATAACAGGACAATAACATCTATAGAGCAGGTGTTCTCACCAAGAGGTTTTCTTAACTTTTAAGTTTTAACTACCCAATAAAAAACATTCAAAGCTGTCATTTAATGTCAAAGATTAATGCTATGCAATAATTCATTACCTTGCGTTTTCAAGAATTTGCAAATTTGACCCCTCGTTTTCACCTGTCTTTGCAAAAGTAGGACCTGTCGTCACTTGCCTCTAATAGGTGCATCCCTATCACCTATCCATTGCTAGAAGGATATTTCCGTTAGTCCCCAATATCAAACTCGATAAACACTTTCATGACGCGAAAAGAACATATGAGTTGGAGATGAATGGTTTTCGAAGGGCAAATGACTCCCAAAAATTTAACACATTATCCGTAGTCGTAGCCCAAAACATTTCTCTCGATTGGGTGTTAGACCCGTAATTTATTTATTTAAAGAATGAAATATTGGGAACGCTTGTGTTGGCTATACTACCAAAATATCAAGTTGCCTCAATCATCTATTTTAATGATTCTTGCGAGCTAGCCTCCATTTTTATTATGGAATAGGATGAAAAGCCCAATCTTATTTCATAGTATGAAACTCATTGCTAGCTTTCAAGTTTCGTGAATGGCTGGGATTTTAAAAAAATCTTAGATCCGATTCTATCTTCGATCTTCTATTTGGGGAAAGTAGATATTAATAAGGATAATAAGCTGAGTTTGACAAGTTATATTAAAAGTTTATTAAGGAATGAAAACACGTCGTTCAGTGTATCATATCACTACCAAACATTTTGATCCCTAAATATACTAAAATCTAAATTTGATTTATAATGAACTTCTGTATTATAATTGGACAAGAAAATTGTAACACATTCGACAGCCAAAAAAATCCAAAAAATATACGTCTACAAAACCTAACCCACTCGACGAGAAAATATGATCAAGAAGGGGAACAACACCTTGGAAGAAACAAATGTATGTCCACCAATGGAATTGACTTGGACATAGGAATCAGCATCGAGGGAATACCAACAAAAAATAGGGAATAAAGTCGAATAATATTACTCGTGCATAATAACTTACATAATGATTTGATAATTAAGTTTCAAAAATAGAGCGAAAAATTTATTTACTTTTTATTTTGGTTGAAAAAATTCTGACCGAATCATACCTCATCACATCATGTGTATATAAATAATTGTGTAAATCATTATGTACATGTAGGACAATCGATAAAGATGAGACCCAAATTTGTTAACATGCTATTAACCAAAGGAAATGTGCTGCAAAAGAAAAAATAATAAATGAATACAAAATAATAAGAAGAGGTAAAAGTATAAAATCATATGTTAACTTTGAAACATAATATTATTGTTTCTGATCAACAAAGCGACACCAAAATTAGAGGTCGGTCACTGAGACCTTAGCAAACGATCAATTTTAACGTTTGTTTGGAAAGTATTTATAAATGATTTAGAGCCTGTTTGAGCTCCATTATCCCATAATAATGCATTTTGTAATAGTAAAATGATGAAGAATGTATAATTAAAAAATAAGGAAAATAAAATTGAGTTTGCGGGTAATGTTATTTTATTGAAAAATGTGTGGTTAAAAAGAAGAATAAAAATGTATTTTGGAAATGATGAAAATCAAATTAGAGTTTTTATAAATAAATATAAATGAGTGATGTACTTAAGAATTCTAAAAATGTGAGCCAAACATAAACTTACTCCAATGCTTGAGTAATTAAATTAATGCAATTGGCGGATCGAGGTAAGCTAGGGATGGTCTAATGCGTATTTAGCCCCTGTTTGCTATTGATCAAAATTTAATTGAAGTCAAAGTCAACAATTCATTTCAATCACAAATTTCATCAACTTTTACTAAAATATACTAAAAATCTGACTTTAATTCTCACCAAACATGGGCTTATTTTATTTTACTATTGTTATATTTTTTTTAAGATCCCACTTTATAATTATTTATTATCTATGCCTTATCTCTTCTCAAATTATTAGTTGAGTCAATTTAAAATTTTGAATCACACAAACACGCACTTGTACATATATAGCCTCCGTTTGGTAGAAATTTTTCATCCCAAAAATCAAATTTTTGATCGTTATTTTCCTATTACAGTCGTTATTTTTGACTTCTTCACTCACATATGAGACCCATTTTTCTTTCTAATAGTCAAAAAATCAATTATCATAATTACTACCAAACATACCCATAGAAAAATTTGCACTCTTCGTCCTCAATCTTTGTAAAATATAATAAATCTATTTGCAACTTTTTTTTAGCATAGTTCATCATTATGTAACAAAACTCGTCATTCTATTCATTTTGACCATTAAATGACGTATTTATCTTTCTCTTTAAATAAACCCAAAAAAAAAAGAAGGGTAAAACGACAAAAAAAAAATTGCAATTCAAATTACATAACTTTTTAAAAAGTATCTCAATAAAACAATCAAGTACATATTAACAACTTGAAAAAAATTAAAAAGTAAAAATAAAAATAAAAATTCATCTACTCCAACCAACTAAACTTACTCAGCCCCATCAACACCCTGCACCCACCAATTTTGCCATGCTTGCCACGCTTATGAAGTAAAGGAAAGGTGTTTAAATTCTGATTGGATGCTTCAGCACAAATCAATAGTGTGAAAAGGACTTGGGGTCCACTTTGCAAAATCTTATAGTATTGGTAGACGGTAACGTAATGTGGCCATCTAATAATAATATTAATATACAATGTTATAATTCAAGCTCGTGAATCATGATGTCTTTCGAGGTAGGTCATATATATATATATATAAGAGAGAGAGATGTGTTCATTACTTTGCATTTTTTCTAAATAATATTTATTTTTTGAAATTATTGACAAATATATCATTATCTTTTCAGTACATTTATCTGATTCACTTTCTTTTATTTTCTATGAGTTTCAATCTATCAATTTTACCTATTTTTGTCTAGAGGGCATTTTAATAAAAGGATACTAACTACATTTCCGTGTTTAATAAAAAAAAAAAAAAAAAAAAGACATTTCATTTTGGCCAAGAAATGTAGACTATTAGTTAAAAAAATTCCCTAAAGAAATTGGCCCATGTTGAACAAATTTATGTTAAAATTCTTTAACATTATTATTAGTATTTTTTTTATTATTAAATCTTGCTTAGACATTGTATATAATAAATTATTATTGGCATAATTGGTGCCATGAATTAAATATAATTAAAAATTAAAGAAATTATATTTTCAAAACATAATGACGGACATTAAAGGTAGACATTATTTTATTAATTTTCTATGACCGTCCAAGGATTAAAGTGAGAAGATGATTATCACCAACTCAATAAATTTGAATTAAGCTTTGAGTTCAATTAAAAATTATTTATTATCATTAGGTTTCTCCTAGCTAAACAATAAAACTAAAATATTTGCTACTTTTTTACCACGCCCCGACATACAACAAATTGTTATTTCTAATAGAAAAGAAAACTTAGATGTGATTTTAGCCAACATGGACTTTCCCTACTAAATTGTTCATGGACAAAATAATGACAAACACAAAAAAAAAAAAAAAAAAAAAAAACAAATGAAACACGAAGAAAAAAAAAAAAAAGCACTATGAATGATGATTATAATTAAAAATAAAAGTATTTCTTTATTATATTAGTAGAGAATATGAAACAATTCTTATGTGTGGTAAAGACGAACTCCATTATCAAAAGTAGGCCAATGAAAAAAATTTATAAAAAGATTTTAAAGAAAACATTGACTTGGCATGAAAAATGATGCAACATATGCATTATTTTCTAATTAGCAGTCAATTAATAGAGGATTAGCCAATAAGTAGAAAATCTTATCTTTCATTCATTTCTAGGAGGAGGGTAGTGCTTTTTAAATTTTAATTATCATTGTTTGAGGAAGTAGGGTGGTGGTGGTAGGGTGGTTGGAGGAATTTAAAACTGGAGAAGACTTTTATCTATAATTATAAATAGATTTTTGACATTGCTCTTGCTCCTCAACTTGTGTAGTGCTATGTAAAGATATCTCTCACCTTAAAACTTATCTCCTCGATACCGACTTCCACTCTTTCAAATTTGCTCATTTACATTCTCCACCTCAATTTCTATAAGCGTGGACGTCTCAGTATCACAAAACTTCGTAATCTGTCGACTACAAAGATTATCATTGTAGACCGTTAACTTAGCATTATTATTCTATTGGTGGCCTAAACATGTAAGTCAAGCTCTTTCTTCATTTTATGGGTGTTCTAGCGATGTATTGTCAAGCCTTGCCTCTACATTTTTATTTTTGGTTTGTTTCGACTCGGCTCATTCCAAGTTAATCACGTTAAGGTGATCATATGTAAGGGTATTAAATGGGAGGAGCAAACTTTGCTATGCGGTTTGGTTTGTCCCTTGAATTTGTCCCTTGGTGGGATGAGTCAAGCGGGTTGCTGCGCATCAATTTTTATTATTTTTACTAAAATTATATTTTCTTAGCTCGCGATTCATTAGCAAGTCATCTTGAACATGAGTCGATAAGTTTGCAAACCAACTCATGAGAGCTAATGAACAGATCATACGAGAAATTTGTTGCTAACAACCTTAAACATATGTGCTGATTTTATTATTTTGCTATTTTTCTCATTTATTTCTTAGACCATCGTAAGCCATAGTGTCGAGCCCAACATGACTTTCTTGACCCATAATATCACTTGATTGTGCTACATATACATAATATATTTACATAATAATTTACATTCACATAATGTCGTAATATATGATTTAATCAGAATTTCTTCAAAAAAAAAAAAAAAGCACTTCCACACTCTCTCTTTGAAATCTCATCTGTACGTAAATCACTGTGTAACTGTCTATATATAAATAACATTATTCACATCACTTACCCTATTTTTGGTAGGTGAGGTAGAAAATGTAAGTTTGATAAGAAAAAGAAATCAACATAAAAACAAAACAAAAATTGCATTCAAAACTTAGGGCAAGTTTGATATTCCTTTTGCTTTATTTCTTTTAGAAGACATTTTGGAGCAAGTTACCTAAATATTTGTTTAAAAATTAATATTTAAAAGTATTTCTCATTCTTGAAATCTTTTAAAGGAAGCTAAATTATACCAACTTTCTCTAAAAGCTCTTCGAACTAGTAAAAATACTTTAACAAAATTAGCTAAACAGATCCAAAAATAACTTTTGAATCTCAAAAATTCTTTTTGATTTTTCAAAAATCATTACAAACGAACCTTCTTAGCGTAACTGACTAATGTACACTCGACGGGACATGGATATCTAATCAGCTAATGCCGGAAAAAAGTATTAACTTGCCAACAATATACTAGGGAAAATCTCAGAATTGGTCCTCAACATATTGTTTCAGTAGTGAGTTGACCCCGCCTTAAAAATGAGCAATAGTTGCACTATTCATCTTTAACAAATAGAAAATGTTTAAATTATTATTAAATCGTCATATATAAATTCTCACTGTAAATTTTTAACATAATCTTAGATGATAGTCTCCATAATTGAATACAAGTCATGAAACTATAATGAAAAACTAGTGACTACTTTTTTATCTTTTTTTAGAGATTCAAGACCAACTCGATATTAGGACAGTGCAATTTAAATTTTTTACACAACCTTGGTTGATAGTTTCTATAATTGAATACTAATTGTATAACCTTAGTTGATAGTTTCTATCACTTTTGAGGGTTTTTTTTTTTTGGTTCTATTTGGTATCAATTGAAATCCAAATTTTAATCTAAATTAAAGTTAACAATTAATATTAATAACATATTTCATGGAATCAAACTTTTTAACTTTTATTTAAAATTTACTAAAAATCTGATTTTAATTCATACCAAATAAGGGTAAAATCATAATAAATTTGAATTTTTTTTTAATCTTTTCTCTTGTTCTTCTTACTTTCTTTCTCATGCCTTTTACAAAATTACTGTTCGAAATCAAATGGATGAAAATAATGTCCAAAATATTAATAAAGAAATATTTTTTAAATTTAAATTTGCATTTTTTCGAGTCAAGTATGGATCATTCAAAAATCAAGAACAAAGTATTTGATTTATACAGAGTTTGATTGTGTCCCTAACTCAAAATGTCTGCATTAGTCCATGACTATTATGGAAAATTAGTGAGTAGTTTTCTCCTTTTCAGAGATTCAAGACCAACTCGACATTAGGACAATACAATTTAAGTTTTTTAACATAACCTGAGTTGGTATTTACTATAATTGAATACTAATCGTGTAACAATAATGAAAAATTAGGACTAATTTTCTCCTTTTTAGAGATTCAAGACCAACTTGATATTAGGACAATACACGAACACTAAGTCGAGACCAGTGATGCAATTTTTTTATATTTAGACAATGACGGTCCAAAAGTCCCTTTCTCTTCTTCCCCCGTACAAACGCCCACCCCACTCGCCCCACCCCGCAATTCTCTCGGGCTGGTCAATAAATATGGGCTTCCGCAAAATTGCTCACTTTTTCCTCTTCCTCATTTTCTTTACACCCGGATAATTTTTTCTTCTCCGGCGACTTGCCGGCCGTCATTTCTGCGGGGATATCCCTAACCTATTTCTCCATACTCTCGTTCTTCAATATCATCCGTAGTTAAAGGTATGCTTTTTCATTCTTTCCGTATCTCTCTGTTTCTTGATTTTTGTGCAATGGGAGATTTAGATCTGATTTGTCTCTCGCAGATTGGATAATTTTTTGTTTCAAATCTTAACTCTTTCTGGATCAGTTTTTGTCTTGAGTTAACATTTTATATTTTGGGTGGGTTATATTTTTATGTTTTTTTAGCTCATTTTAAGTGGATCTTGACCAGCTTTATTGTGAATTTCAGCACTCTTCTTTGTGCTTGATAATGTAGGTTTTTTTGGATCCTCATCAACATTCATGAATTCTATTTTTTTATAAAGTCATTTTCATTTTTGATAATTTTATTTGAATTACAGCTCTTTCATTTGAATTTGGTAATGTACTTTGTTAGTTTGTTTAAATCTCACAGCATATCCAGATTCAGTCTGATTTTAGTTCATTTTTGCTTCTAAATAAGTATATTTTTCGTAAAACTAATAATAATCTTAATATTAGGTTGTGTTTTGTTTTTTTGTTTTTTTTTTAATTATTTGATAGGAAATTATTATTATTATTTTGGCCTATTTTGATTACGTTTGAAGAAAATAACAACTGGAAACTGCATTTTTTCTAACTAATCACTGTAAAAAGTTTGCTATACTATGCGTTTTTCTTACCATTTGTAATCATTTATTGAGGATGCATTATATTAATATTGCTAGTATAAATGGTCTTTTTTTTTTTGTTTTAATGTAATTACTCCTTGATATTATGGACAAGGACGAGTAATTATAATGAATGAATAATATTCTTAAACATTTTGTGTGTGTGCGTGCGTGCACGCACGTCTCTGTTATATTGGCACATCATCTGTTTCTCTTCTTCATTATAGTTTAGTCATCACAAAATATAGTTCATCTACGCATTCACAGAGGTATGCGAACAATGTGTATTTGTGTGTATGAAGGTTGAATTTTTGTATTCCCCCCCCCCCCCCACTTATCTTTCCATTATGAAGGTAAATATTTCTAGTAATATACTTCTTCTTTTTTTCTTTGTGTTGATAGACCCTTGGTCGAAAGGTGAAGGGTGATATGGATAGACAAGATAGTATAAAAGTTAATGTGGACGGTGTGAGGGGTTTTGGACTTCGAAATGTGAGTTCCCAAGCCTCAATATCTGAAATGGATGATTTTGATCTCTCAAAACTTCTTGATAAACCGAGATTAAACATAGAGAGGAAGAGATCATTCGATGAGAGGTCACTTAGTGAGTTATCCATTGGATTGACACGAGGTTTAGAGATTTATGAGAGCACATACTCACCTGGACGGTCAGTGTTGGACACCCCAGCTTCCTCTGCTCGGAATTCTTTTGAGCCCCATCCAATTGTGGCAGATGCTTGGGAAGCCCTCCGACGCTCCTTAGTGCATTTTCGGGGCCAACCAATGGGCACAATTGCTGCATATGACCATGCTTCCGAGGAAGTCTTGAATTATGATCAGGTAAAGGGTTTTCATTAGAGAAAGTTATCTTCTGGTAATAGAGTTGAAAATCGCATAATTTTGACTGCCTACTATCACCAGGCCTTATTTTTGACAAAAACATGTATCCTTGTGAGTTTATTAGATATTGATACTGAAATTGCATAAAAATGCAATGAGATAAATCTTTAATCTCACTACCAGGAAACAAATGATATTTCAGTGATTTTGATTTATATATTTCTGTTAAATAGACCATGCATGGCTAAGCTTAAATAGAAGCGCAACTAACTTTTTACTTTTTGCTGAATATGATATTAAAAGAACACTTCTTTTTCTAGAGAGTAATTCTTCACTTACTTTTTTGAAATGTAACTTTGCTTAGCAACACATGCTCCTAATAAGTTCCCTTAATTTGAAAAAAAAAAATATATATCGCTGTGCAGGTTTTTGTTCGAGATTTTGTACCAAGTGCTCTGGCCTTTTTAATGAACGGTGAGCCAGATATAGTTAAAAATTTCCTACTGAAGACCCTTCAGCTTCAAGGGTGGGAGAAAAAAATAGATAGATTTAAGCTAGGGGAAGGGGTTATGCCAGCTAGTTTTAAAGTTCTTCACGATCCAGTTCGCAAGACGGATACTATAGTTGCAGATTTTGGTGAGAGTGCAATTGGAAGAGTAGCGCCAGTTGATTCTGGATTCTGGTGGATAATTCTTCTCCGTGCATATACAAAATCTACTGGAGATCTCTCTCTGGCCGAAACACCAGAGTGCCAAAAGGGAATAAAACTTATTATGACTCTGTGCCTATCCGAAGGATTTGACACTTTTCCGACTTTGCTGTGCGCCGATGGGTGCTCAATGATTGATCGTAGAATGGTGAGATACTGAATCATTTTTATCTTCATAACAGTATCTAAAGTTTATATTCATATGGATGATAATGTTGAAATAGGTTCGTTCTCTCAAACAAATCTAAACAATTCTTGGTGGAAATTACTTAAGTTTTGGAATCTGAAAAGGTATAGGTGCTGGAGATTGTAAAGGTTGAAAACAAGGAAGTGAAATAGGGCTCTTGATGCTAAGAAAGAAAAAAAAAATATATATATATTAAAAAATATTCCAGACAGACATAATTAACTATCCATCTAGTATTTTATTTGTATGTCTTCATTGTATGATGTAGATGGGAGCTTCAGAGAAACCAACCCTATGAAAGGAATACCTTTGGCATTAAATAAACGAAAAAAGTTGAAGTAGAGCCCAAGTTTGTGAATGAATTTAAAGCACTGAATCTTGATGCTCCGTGTTTCTTCATCCTTTATGCCAATAGATGGACGTTTCTTTTGGTATATGTAGAATTATGATAAACAAATTAGAGAAGCAAACGTGTAGAGAGATGATAGATCTTCTGGACGAACAGATCTTAAATCCCTGATAGAATTTGGAGCAATGTGATCATGACAGTGTTCTCATGATGCTTTGTAGGGTTTTTTTTTTTATTTTTTTTTATTTTATGAATGGACATTATGACTTAGCAGTTAAGACTTATTATTGCTAATATGCTTTTCGAGTTTTAAAGTTTGTTTTCTAGCCCATATACATTGATACGAGGAGTGTGTCAATATCATCACAGAGTTTACAGACAATATAGGCACTTGATTGATGATAAAACTGGGATGTTTTAACGATTTGTTGGAGGATAATATTAGAAAATCGAAAAGATCTGAGGTACATGAGGTAAACAATATGGGCACTTGATTGATGATAATTCTAATATTAGGTAACTCTTTTAACTTCTAGGTGAGATTCGTTAACATGCTTTAATTTCCACAAAAAGCATTGTGCTCTTGTCCATCCTTGAAAAGAAGTTTCATGCACGTGTGTATTATGTGGAGACATGAGTTTTAAGTGTATTGTCTTGGTGTATAATCTAAGTACATGTATGATGCTCGGTACTGATACGAACAAGATTTTTGACCTTTCTTTTCTTTTTAATACAAACCAGTACTATTTTATCCGACCTGCCAAACACGCTCCAAGTGAAATTCAGTTTGTCGTAGATTTTCATTTTCCATTCAGTTTTATTCAACATGACGTGAGTTCAATTATGCCTTATTATGTAATCCTCTAAACAACAATGAACATGCATATTCTAATGATACAATTTCTTTTCTCAGGGTATATATGGGTATCCTATTGAGATTCAAGCACTCTTCTTTATGTCTTTGAGATGTGCTTTAGCATTGCTGAAGCATGATGAAGAAGGCAATGAATTTATTGAGAGAATAGTTAAGCGTTTGCATGCGCTGAGTTATCACATGAGAAGTTATTTTTGGCTCGATTTTCAACAGTTAAATGACATATATCGCTATAAAACTGAAGAATATTCTCATACTGCGGTTAATAAGTTTAATGTTATTCCGGATTCAATCCCCGAATGGGTATTTGATTTTATGCCTATGCGTGGTGGTTACTTTATCGGAAATGTTAGCCCTGCAAGGATGGATTTTAGATGGTTTGCTTTAGGTAATTGTATAGCCATTTTATCATGTCTTGCAACTCCTGAGCAAGCTTCTGCTATAATGGATCTTATTGAAGAACGATGGGAAGAGCTTGTAGGAGAAATGCCTCTGAAAATATGTTATCCGGCAATCGAAAGTCATGAATGGCGAATTGTAACAGGATGTGATCCAAAAAATACAAGATGGAGTTATCACAATGGAGGATCCTGGCCAGGTTCTTCTTTTATGTTCACTTCTCATATTGATTTCATGCCATCTTTTACCAGCAAAAAAATAAATAAATAAATAAAATAATCCTACTAGTATTTAAGGCTTAGTCCCTGTCAAGAAATGCCTTCTATTGTACTTGACCCGATAAACATCTTTCTTCCCCGTATCAAGGACTATTCGTAAGTATTTCCTTCAGAAAATTTTTTAAACGAAGAAGAATTGCCAATAGCTGCTTGTACTCCCTCTGCTTTTAAAGTGCGAGCATGTTTGGCCAAATACATATGTAAGTACTATATTTTACCTTATTTTAACAATAAGGTAAAAGTTACTAATTAGATATGCTCCTTTTTTTTTTTTTAAACAGTAAGAAAAAGTAACTTATTCAAGCGTGTTTGGAATAAATCTGAGGAGCAACTTCTACTTATTTTGAGCTTAGCCAACATGCTCTAATTTTTCTTTTTAATATGTCAACTCATACATTCTGTTTCGTGACATTCTTTCTTCGTCTTAAATACAGTGCTTTTATGGTTGCTAACGGCTGCGTGCATCAAGACTGGGCGGATACAAATTGCAAGAAGAGCAATTGATCTTGCTGAGAGTCGTTTGCTCAAGGACGGCTGGCCTGAATATTATGATGGAACATTAGGAAGATATGTCGGTAAACAAGCAAGAAAGTACCAAACATGGTCCATTGCTGGATATCTTGTGGCAAAAATGATGTTGGAGGATCCTTCACATTTGGGGATGATCTCCCTTGAAGTCGACAAGCAAATGAAGCCTATTATGAAGAGATCTTCGTCATGGACTTGCTGAAGAGAAAGAAACAGACAATGGCATGAAACAATGACACGGAAATTCTGAAAATCTGATTTTGTTTTGTTATGAAAATTTTACGATGATTTACGTAATTTTAGGTGTGATTAAATGTTTGGTTTTTGTACATTGGATTCTGAATGCTTCTCAATATAAACCATTTCAGTATATTACATTTCTTGAAGGAATTTTAGTAACCTGGACTGAGGTACTAAATTTATCGTTTGGCTGTGTGATCAAATCAAAGTGCTGAAGCAATATCATTAGGCAGGGTGGAGTTAGGAGTGTGAATAATAACGAAAATGAGAACCGACATGTTTGGCTAAGCTTTAAAAAGTTTAATTACTGTTGAGTAATTTTGGTTCAAATATGTTAAATTTTTCTTTCTTTTAATTTAAATAAGTTGTTTATTTTAGAATATACTTACTATGATAAACCTTTTTGGTCATGATATATCTATAACAATTATACCATGATTTCGAGTACTTTTTGCATCTCAATCTTAGACTATGGTATCATCAAACTCGTGTCTTGGTTATTTTAAGTAACGGGTAAGAACATGGAAACCTGCCACTACATAATTCGAGTTAGGTTTTTATTGAAGACAAAGTATGAATCAATATCCGTGTTACGACACTCAAGTAACCTCATGGAATCAACAATCCTTTTCATTCCGAACTTTTACGGCTTGTTTCGTCAAGTGAACTATAGAAATTGGACTATCTGTAAAAGAAAAATAATCTAAAATTATAAACACTACACTATCAGTATTGTGTTTATAGCGTTACATGGCTACTAAATTTACCAGGACACTGAATTGACTTTATAATCCCAAAAATAATTATTGGCAGATGCATTTATTATAGCTTTTATAGTAGCAGAAATACATATATAAACAAAGGTTTGAAAATTTTGCAACAATACTGGAGGCAAAAAAAGTAACAAGCTTAAAAAAAATAATGTTAGGTAAAGGTGGGGTAGGGTCGGTGTTGGAGGGGAGGTGCTGGGATTTGCTGTGATTTCTTGTTGCAATAGATGCTAGCTACTAGCTAGCTATCACCTGAGCTGTCTGCATGAAACTTAAAGGCATGTTTGGTTAAGTTCAAAAAAGTTTATAAGTAAATAATTCTTAGAATATTTACACAATCAAAGCTACTAATAGTCCTCAAGGGACGACATCCTCCTACAATAGTTCTTTGCTAATTTTCTATGTTAGGAAGGGAATGAATACTTGGGATTCATGATTATCATATTATAATTTACAAAGTTGAAAATAAATAAGTTATTTATTTCGATATTAAATAGAACGTTATTTTAGATTTACAAGTTGTTGAGAATTAGAACTAATTCTATTCACCTAGAACAATCAATAAGCAGAAATATATAAAGATACACAAGATTTATAGAAGTTTGACATTGAAAGTTACACAATTCAACCCAAACAACACTTAGAGATGGGTGAATAAATAGGGGTTTGCACTGAATTTAACAAATATTAATTAACAATTGCAGCACGGTATGATTATTAATTAGTTCAGTCCAATTCACATGCAATCTACTCTATGTTGAATTATCGCAATATAATAAATTGCTAAAAAGTAAAAAAAACGGAGAGTTTGATGACGAATAAAACCCAAACTGGGTAAAACTCTAGGCACGAGCCAGTATGAATCCACTATAAATGAACACACGTTACTACCACCAGACTAGACCTACACACGTTCTTTCCGACCTCCTATACTGCAATTCCCAAAGCCCTCCTGGATTGCGTGTTTCTGCGCCCCTCCTGGATTGCGTGCTCCTGCACTAACTCCTAGCTTTTGGTCTCGTCTATCTCCTGTGGATTCCCCGAGAACTCTCCGTTCTCTAACGATCAGAACTCCGATCACCTTCCTTGATCTTCAATATCGCACAATTCCATAGGAAGTTTTTGGTTTTTAGTGTTTGAGTTTCAGGTTTGATGTTTATCACTCGCCGAAGTTGATGAAGAATGGATTTTATGCTTTTGAAGGATGCAAGTGTTTTCTCTAATGGACAATCCAAGCTTTTTTGTGAAATGGCACAGATATTTATATGTGGAATGTTTTGGGTAGTTTGGAATTGTTAAAACTCTCGAAAAACGAAAATTATGGTTTTGCGAGAGAACCTGTCGCTTGAGTGATAGTTCAGCGAAACGCTAGCGACGGCCTTTCGTTCGAGCGAAGGCTTGATGAGAAGCTAGAGATGTCTTTTCTACACATGCCGCTCAAGCAATGTGTTGGCGAGAATCAAGCGACAAGGCGACGGTCCATTCTTCCTTGTTTTGACATTAAACCATAACTTACAAACAATTTTTACAATATTGCACACGACTCCTCGACTTTAACATTATTTCAATTTGACCATTTTTGTCCACAGAATTGTCAATCACAATTAAACCTAACGACCACAATATAAGATTGCCGATGCATAAATTCGCTATGATGTAGTAAAGAAGTTTACAAGAGAAAATCACATGTCTATCTTCTATAAAATCTATTTCTTTCTTTTATGATGATAATGTAAAAGTCTAATAATGGCTCTCTATTTATAAGATAAATTAGGGCAAAGTCAAAGTTTAGAAGGACTCAAATTCCTAGAATAAAATTTACAATGACACAAATTTCTTAACCGCCCTTAATGAACTTTTTATCCTGGGATAGAGGGGATTTCTTCTCCCCTGTTCCAACCCTCGACAGTGGCCTCAATGATCGGCGTACTGATTTCATGTGGTGACAATTATTAATTTCCACAACTTAACATCAGCAACTATATTTTATGCTTAGCTGTCTGTCCACTCTCCTTTTTTTAGAAGGGTTATTCTCTTTGTACAGCACTAACAGTCCCCTCACATGAGGATTGAGGAGGCCCTCACATGAGGGGGCTATAAGTCACCCTTACTAGAAATACTTAAGACATCACTTTCATGTAGTGACAATTATTAATGTCCACAACTTAACATAAGCAAGTATATTTTATGCTTAGCTGTTTGTCCACTCTCCTTTTTTTAGAAGGGTTATTCTCTTTGTACAGCACTAACAGTCCCCTCACATGAGGATTGAGGGGGCCCTCACATGAGGGGGCTATAAGTCACCCTTACTAGAAATACTTAAGACATCACTTTCTGTGGTTCTTTCTTATTTTACCTCTCTAGACCATTTTCATTTTTGGTCCCTCCTCTGAATCTTGTACCATGTTGCCTGTGTGGGGTGGGGGTCTCATATATATTGGACTGAGAAGACAAAGTGGGAGGTTTCGTGTGACAAATGCCAACTGCATGATGAGTTGTCTCTTATTACAATTTTTAATGTCCTAAATTCCAAATATACCATTGAACAATGTCTTAAATTTTAGATATTGATTCGGAAAATGAAAGGTTGAATTGAGCTCCAATTGGAGGTTAAAAATTAAATAAAAAGGGAAAATTTCATATGTTAAGCCTTCAAATCAATTTTAAGAGGAAATGTCTACAATTTCAAATATATATAGAAATCTGGTTGATTGAAAATAGTCGGACAATAGAGCTCACAAATTGAAAGTTATCATCACAGTATAACAAAAAAATTTTAAGTTGGTGACTAACATTACAGAGTTGTTGTATTGAATTGTTGACGAAGGGCTTTGAATTAGATCTAAATGTGGTGGTTGCCATCCCCTCTTACACCTGTTCGAGATCCATGAATACAACATCTCAATGGTGGCGACTTGTTTGGATTTTCAATTTACGAAAACATCGACGAGAATTGACGAATTATCTAATCGAATTTCAATTTAAATTACTTGTGAACTGTTACCTCTGATATTGATCCAATGACATGTTATCAGTTCTCTTAGATCTATGACATGTGGACATTGATCCGTTACTTGTGGTATTACTTCAATGGCATGTAACTAATGTTCTTAGATCTATGACCTATAGACATTAATCCGTTAACTATGAATGGTGACGTAAGACCTATGAACTATTAAAATATGACCAATTAATATTGACATATGAATTATAACATCTGCCTTTTAACATCTGTAATCTATACAATATGACATGTGACCAGTGAATGGTGACATGTGACCTATGAACTATAACCCGTGACCAATTAACATTGACCTATGAACATTTGTGACCTACACAATATGATCTATGACTTGTAAACAATAACCTATGACCTACGAATATCTATGATCTGTGAACTATAACCTGTGATATTGACTTGTGAATATTTGTGACATGTGAACTATAACCTGTGAGCAATTAATTAATATTGACTTTTGAACTATAACCTGTGACTTGTACAATATGACTTGTGACACGTGAATGGTGACCAATAAACATAAATCAGTGATCTGTGACCAATTCTATTTCATCTATGACCTGTAACAAGTGCACAAAGACGTCTGACATGTTATCAATTCACATGTCATGTCATTGTGCATAGATCATAGGTCATTGCATCAATATTACAAATTATCTATTTTATTGGTCACATATTATGTATTGGTCACAAATTAACCTAATTTTTATTAATCACAACAGTGTTTATATAATTTCAACCTAACCCAAACTAAGCCCTATAACCACCATCAGTAGCACTACCACCACAACAACCACCACCACTATCACCTCCAACTCCACCACACTGTGTGGAAGCTTCAAGTTCTTGAGCCAATGCGAGAAAGAAATGGCGTCTCTCCTGCTATAAATCGTTGCTCCATCAGTTTCTGGATCTGTAGTAGTTATACTTTCCCCAAACAACCTGGTCCTTCCTACTGTCAAAGGCAAGCCTATAGCAGCTATGCGCCCCCAACAGTTCATGTCGTCGGTTCAAATCGACATACCTAGTGCAAATCATCGACGTGCGCAAGATGTGAAAAACTTTCACATCTTGCGTAATGGTGAATTGAACGCCTCATAGAGAGGAAAGAGTTGAAGCGCTGCTATTGCATACTTTCCAATTTTAAGACATTTGCTCCGCCAGGAGTAGCGGTGTCGAAATGTAGGGAGTGGAGAGTTGAGTGGGTAGAGAGAGAAAAAAGATAGGCTCCTTTTGGTACCCATTTTTTCAAAATGCATTTTCTCTCTTCTTTTCAACCACACATTCTTCATTAAAATAATATTACACGTAAATAAAAAACTTTTCCTTATTTTTTAACCACACATTTCTCATCAATTTATTATTTCAAAATGCATTTTTACATAAAAATGGCTTCCAAACACCCTCATAATATATGTTTGGGGGATGAAATTGGGTTAAGAGCTAATTGGGAAGTCGGTGGGGCATTAATTTAATTTTAAATTATTATTAATAATTAAATTAATGAATAATTAAACCTTAAACCTGATTTTAGAATTCTAATCTTTAAAAACCCGCTGCAATGTAATTTCCACTTAAATAAATAAATAAATAAATTTCTTCATTTTTTTATCTTGAAGGTTCTTAGATATTTAATTTTTTGGCTATAACATGACCTGATTTGTACCCATTTTTCGATATTTCTATCGTACTGATTAGTTAGGTCCAATTCTTATAATGCTATCATAAAAAAAAAAAAAAGGTTGAATCCCAATCTTGAGGGTCCCACCGCTTCGTCCCTAGAGATTTGTGAAGGAGATAAATTGCGGGATGTGCCCTAACAGGTTAGGGAATAAGAGCTACCTGTACACTACGCCTATAATGCTATCGTTGATATCATAAAATATGGTTAGCGATGTGCATAGAGCCAAAGTCCAATCACTGTTATACGAATTTTTACTTCTCAATTTATTTTATTACTATTTTACTAAATAACTTCTTTTTACGACTCTGTTCAATTCATCACTATATTTAGCTCCCGTTTGAGAGCAATTTTGAGAATTGATTTTTTAACAATTAGGAGAAAAGTCGGGACCACTTGTGAGAAAAGAAGTCAACTTTCGCGGTTAGAATAGTGAAATAACGAACCAAAATAAATGTCTAGTCTAACCGAGAGTAGAAAAAAAACAAAGGACCAAAAAAAGTAAAAAATAATAATAATTTTAACTTCACTATAATATGGCAATTAACACGATTGAGTATGTGATTGACGTCGAACTATCTTTAAATCAGCGTTCTAATGTTTGTCTAGACACGTCTAAACTCGAGGCTCAAGAAAAATGCTACTCATAAGACAAGCGAGAAACTCAATTATCTTAACTGATAATAGAGGGATGAAAGTGTCAAGTAACAAATGTGAAGGATGGAAGTGAGAATTACACAAATAGAAATAGTGTGGGCCTATGTGCATGGAATTGACTAGTTTGACTTAAAGACTTGGAATCAATTTGAAATCCATCCCACTTAATACTAAAAATCAAATATTTGGACAAACAGAAAGCACCTCAAGACCGACTTGTTCAACTCAAAATCGAATTGATTTGTGCTCAAATATTTATATTGTATTAATTTATTTAATCATTTTAATACTAGTTCAATGTCACTCTTTCGAACAAACATTAAGATTTGAGAGAGAATTCATTTGTACATAAATGAATTTTACAGAAATAATACAGAAATCTCACACAGGCGCCGCCGATGAGAATAAAATAATGCAAAAAAAATAAAAATAAAAACACCCTTTGTGTCTTATTTGGAGGGTTCTGTGACCAAACCCTTCCTTCTGTACAAGTCGACTTCAAGATTTGATCTTTAAATCATGTTATATGTACAAATTTTTTTAACAAACTCCCTTACTCTCTACTCACAATGGGGGTAGGAATCACAAACTGATTTTTTTAAATTCACGTGGGATTCGCTAATTTTATGAGAGTGGATAAATTATTTTTTCAATAAAATTTTGTACAAATATTTTTATTCATCTCTAAGCATCACTTAAAATTTCTGGAAGCCAGCTAATGTGTACTGCATTCTTACCTCACAAAGAGACCCCACCAATGGCCTCAGCTTCTGCTTCTGAAGGTCCCCACCTGCCACCACTAGTCCCACCCCAAACACTGATCCTCCATTTGCGTTGTAGAACCCACACCTACGCTATCTCCTATTCCCCAACCCCACCTTCTCCCAAAAGACAGCAGTCAACCAGAGAAAAAGAACCCCACCACTTCCTCTTGTTCAGTGGGCTTAACAACTTGATCTCTCAAAGCTTCTAATTTCATCGATTAATTGGATAGTATGTTTGGAGAATTTTCTTGACAAGTTCCGGATTCAAAATTTCCGACTTCACCACTGCATATGTATGTAGAGAGCAATCTTTATTTCGAACCTGATTATTATTTATCATAAAAGATGGAATTTATGCAGTCACAGCGCAAAAATCAAGGTGGTGACAGTGGCTCAGACAACCAAGAACCAGCCTCTCTCCAATTGGTTTCACCTCACCAAATTAGTCAACCTGAACCCAGCCATGGGTCCGGTCAGACCCCAGCCCATGGTCCCTTCTTGGGTTCCATTTCCATGCAATCAAGATCCTCACTTTTCTCCTCCACCACCACCAATAACTCTTCTGATTCAAACAAAGCTGCTAAAAAGCCCTCTAAGGACCGCCACACGAAGGTGGATGGCCGCGGGCGGCGTATACGAATGCCAGCCTTATGTGCGGCTAGGGTTTTCCAGCTGACCAGAGAATTAGGCCACAAATCTGATGGAGAAACCATAGAATGGCTTTTGCAACATGCTGAACAGGCCATTATAGCAGCAACTGGTACAGGTACAATTCCGGCTAACTTTTCGACGCTTAACGTGTCTTTACGTAGCAGTGGCACCACCATTTCAGCTCCGCCGTCCAACTCTTCTCCTCTTTTTCTCGGCGGCGTCGGTGCCGATATGCTAGGGTTTCATCATCAGTTAACATCAAACACCGGTTTTGGACAAGACCCGGATGAAAATTACATGAAAAAACGGTTCAGAGAAGATACTGGTGAAGCAACCTCGCCTTCAGCTGCTAAACTGCAAGATCAAGAACCCAATTCCGAACCCAAATCCGGTTCTTCTCAGCCTTCAAACTTCATCCCGGCTCCGGCCATGTGGGCAGTAGCACCTGCAGCCACCAACGTTGGAAACACCTTCTGGATGCTTCCAGTGACTGGTAGTGCCGCCACGGCCTCCACGGGTGGAGGGCAGCAGGAGCATCATGAATTACGGCAGTACAATGCACCATCCATGCAGAGAATTGGTGGGTTTGAGTTCCCCGGCGTCGGTAGGGGCCGATTCAGTCCAGTTCAGCTTGGTTCAATGGTATTGCAACAGCAGCAGCCGGCGGTTCAGCAGCTGGGGCTACGTATATCAGAGACTAACATGGGAACGTTGGCCTCCATTAATGCATATAACAGTAGAATTGATTTGGGTATGAATTTGGAGCAACAAAACCAGCCTCAAGGTAGTGAAAGTGGAGATGAAAATCCAAAAGATTCTCAATGATATCATCATTTTGATTAGCCCCTTTGCATGTTACACTCTTCAAGGAATCCTATTTAATTTTTTCGAAAGATTGTGTGCATATATATATTTCTTTAAGGTTCCTTTGCTTCTTTTTATGTAGTCAATTAGGGTTTTTGAAAGCCAATGCGAATTTGTTAGATTTGAAATAGCAAAGGTGCCATGTGAATGCCAATTTTGATCTTGTTTTTCTGCGTAAGAATGGAAGTCGAAACTAATCTTTTAATCACTGCTTCTATAAATTAAGGGGCAAACAGAACACCTTTGCTCCAGTCTGGTTGTATTAGCAGATATAAAAAAATAGAGTTCAGCCTTTGCACTGTGCGTTGAAGAAAATTAATATAAATGAATATATGTCAAGTTTGTCGAACAACTTTAAATTTTTAGATAACATGATTAATATGATCGATACAATACTACCGTTAGTGAAAATACAAAATTCCATCTAGTTGGAACTTTTTGCCCGGGTCAGAGTTTTTTGAAGAAAATATAAATCAGATTGAGTAATATAGATAAGTGAATAAAGTTATTTGTACAATGATAATTGACGACTTTCGTTGACAATGCGTGTGTTGTCAAGATTTGTTTGGTTGATTTAAAAAACAGTTTTTAAAATGAACGATGTAGTCTTTGCCTACTCATGATTTTTAACAAAAAATTGTCGATTGTAGATGTAGCATGGTTCTAGATATGTACTTCCAAAATATGGAACACTAATGCTAAAGTGATAGGGTTGATAGAAAAAATAAACAGGGGCCCCTACTTATTTCCCCTGTTCCTAGCCCTATCAGCCTAGCAGAGCTCAATATGGAACTCAATGCTCTTCGTCCCTATTTAGTTTATATGCGTATTATTCATGAGTAAGGTATTGGCATGTAAAGTACTACAACACTAGTTTATGTTGTATTATGTGATATGTTTAATTAAATATAGAATTATGTAACTCATTTCAATTGTATATTTCATTGAATGTTACTCAACATCATCTAATTAGAGTCGTAAACAATGATGTTACTAATTATCCATCGATATTTGAATTCTAATAGCTCTTAATTATTTAGTTCATATCTGTTGAAAATTAAAATTCACAACTTTAATTAAAGTCAAAGTCAACAATTAATTTTAACTACACTATCAATTAAATATATAATTTTTAATCACATTTAATTAACTTTTTATTAAAATTGGATTTTAAACCCTTCAAACGGGGCTTAATATATAGTCAAAGAAAATATTAAGTACTCCACATTGAGAACTTTTCCATAGTTGATTGTAATTATTTTAGGAAAAAGTTTTGACCTTTTGTTTGCAGGAGGGGCATCCCCTTTTCTCTTCATTATTATTTTCTGGAAGAAGGATGTAGCGTGGGGGTGGTGGGAGTTGATTGATATTTGATAATTTGTGCCGACACTTTGTCCTTTTTCTGAAAGTTGATCACGTGATCATATTTTTATCAAAAATAAAGAAACTTTTTTTTTTTTAGGAAGTGGTAAATTTCTATTTTCCAAATGATTCTCTCTCTCACTTGTCCATCAATAAAATATGGACAACTGTAATATTTTTTAAATTGAAAATCAAATCAATTATACTTTTAATTAAAAATTTCGATATAAATTACAATCTTACAATCAAACACACCCCTTGTAGAGAAGTAGGTTCAATAAATATATAAAATGATTATTCAATAGAAAAAAAAATTATATATTTTATAATAATTGGGCCCTCATGGTTGAATGATGAAAGCAAGAATGGATGAATCAAACCAGCTTCTTTTGTCTGTCATTCTCATGGCCTAATTCAGTAAAGCATCCCACTGCTTTGGATTCTTTCTACTAAACATTATGAAATTCAATACACCAGAATCACCAATAATATTTACCCTGAATGATTAAGAATAAGATTTTGAGTTCGATTCATTGCTAAGAAAAAAAATTTATTTATGTGTAATATTATTTCAATGAATAATGTGTTGTTGAAAAAAGAGAGAAAAATGCAGTTTGAAAAAAAATGAAAATCATATAGAGTCGTCTTACATGATATACATGTGACAGTTAGTGATTTGATGTATTAATATGACAATTTTTTATTAACTCATATATCAAATCTCAAACCATCACATATATACCACTTAAGATGACTATTGGTGATCTTCACTACTAATAGCATTACTCGTTGGAAAGCGATGTTGATTTATTATTGCGGACAGAAAGAGAGAGAGAGAAGCAGCACAAGGCGGTTAATAGTGGTGACAAAGCACAGCCTTTGTTAGCCCTATCGTAATTTTAGTACATTTTTCTCTCTTCTTTTTAATCACATTTTTCAATAAAATATTATTACATATAAATAAAAAACTTTACCTTTTTTTAACCTCTCATTATCCAAAAAAACACTATTCCAAACATTAGAATTTCAGATAATGGGGCCAAACGAATAAACTATCCGCCCGAGTGGTTGTGAAGAATCCGCATAACCTATAGTCACGTACATGTAGCAATAAACCTAACAAAGCCTATATATATATATATATACATATACACACACACTACATTTGGTCTAATAACAAAACAAACCTAAATTCCCAGCATTCCACCATGAACTCGAGAATGCAAGTTACATTTATGTTCTGTTTGAGCCTTCTTTGGGGGGAAAAATGTGTTTTCTAATATTGATTTTTCTGAAGAAAGGGTAATTCAAAAGTAAAAAACTGTTTTGAATTTACATGAAAAATTAATTTATGAAGGAGAATATGTATTTGAAAATGAATTTATAAAAAAAAAAATAAAAAAAGTGGGGGTAGATCTCTATTGACATTACACGTAAATATAAACCATACACAACGCAAAATATGCAATTGATAAAATATTTCAACGTATATTAGGGAGAAAAAAAAAACAGCAACGTAATCAGAAGCAAGAATTTAACAGAACTATTGTCACTTAAAAGAAAAAAGCATTGCATATAGCAAGCAGAATGCTGAAAACCGATTAACCGTGTGACAAAATAGATTCCTCGATTTTGTCTACCCAAGGCATTTCAAATTTGTCCATTATTGCAATAGAAGGGGACTTAACAAGATAAAAATTACGCTGAAGCAGTCTTCTTTTGCTGAAAGACAACAGCATAAACTGGGACGGCAACACCAATGCTGAATGCAGTAAAGACCCCAAGAGTCATCTTAAGTTGTTGATGCTTCATCCTGTCCAAGTTGTACATGTGCTTTGCGTGAAGGTAGAAAGGCTCATCATGGCCATGGGCATGCCCTCCTCCCATACTCTTCATGCCTGTGGAGTGGAACCCCCTGCTCACTGTAACACCAGAACAAATTTCACCATTTCAACAGGGCATGCAATAGAAAATAGTATCTTATATCTATTTTTAACGAGTAATTTTACAAAAGCACAAATTGGACTATCCATAATATAGAATTTTCTAAAAGCAGTGGGATATTGAAAAGCTTCATAAATTATCTTCCTACTTGCATTTGAAACATAAAAATATCTGGAAGTTCAGTGGCATAAGCATTTAAAGGAGTGCTGCATGAGAGCCACCATATCTACTTGTAAATTCTACTGAAATGAATTCCTACAAGTTTGTCTTGAATTGGGATCCTTCGTATCCTATTTGACATTAAAGAGATTGATCAATGAAAGTGTCGGTTTTTATTATGTTATAATAGATAAAGAAGCCATCAAAACTCAAAAGACACCCGTGGAATTCATTACATTACACATTCTATGAATTTTCAAGACACGAGACTCTTTCATGGTTACATAGATTTCTTCAATTAATAAACTGTGCTGGAAAATGTCATTGGCTAACTTCAAAGTCTTACAGCACGTACAAAATGATAGTATTGACTAATTCCATCAATATCTTCAAAGAATAATAGAACTGACAAAACAAATAGAGAACAAGATAAAATGTATGGGGTAGCAGAAGATTGAAATACAATGACACCTATTTATCAGATCATCAATAAACTTCTCATAACAATTGCATTTGCAGACTCGGTGAAATGAAAATCACAGCAAAACAAGAGGTAGAAGGACACACGACTCAAAGCAGCTTCTCCTCTCCCCAACCGTATGTCTGGCAGATCAACTATGGAAAACATAATATTCTTAAAACAATTTCCAAAATTAAGTATACAGTGATCATTTTGAGCGCTTTAATGTCAGGAGGGAAACTGACAAAGATTACATAAAGGACTGTAGAAATCTTATCCAACAAATGGTCATAGAATTTAGAAACACGAAAAGAGAAGGCATTTCCTATGTGATCTCAAACCAAGTCTAGGAGAAAAGGCAACAGATCCATATGCGGGATTAGAGCAGTTCCTGAAGCACCAAATCTTTCTTTAGCAAAAATTATTAACATTACCCACTTTAATCTCCAAATTGAGCTCATTTCTTGCATTCGACAACTCACCTGAATAAACTTTAATATCACAGGAGATACACCAGAAACCTTAAAAACATAATAAAGAAGCAACTGCTTCAAAGAACAAGTGGTCAACAAGATAAATGAATAACTGGAGTACAATGAAGCAGAAATAAAACCAATATCCTTCAATAATTGACACTATTCATTTGCATATATAAATTTTCCTGATGATATATTCTATACAATTTCTCAAGGAAAATCATGAAAAAAGGAGCGATTTTGGTACGTGACAGATTCCATACAATTTTACCAAATATAATAGAAGGAAGCACGTGAATCACTTGGATAATTTCGTTGGTGATTTAATTCAAACAGTATAAAGGGCATTTATGTTATCAGTGCATAGCCAAGTAAAACCAAATAAAAACAGATCCTTAAAGCATTTGTCCAGTGAGATCTGAAAGCAGCATCACTTGAAACAAACACATTCACTAAAAAAATTCTTTAGATCTTAACATACAGAAAATACTATTCAATCATTAGAAATTTAGAATAATTGTCAGAAAAAAAATATAAGCAAAGCAGACCACAATTTCATACTCATCAAAATTTTGAAAAAAACCTCAAATCTATTTTTGTACCTATACCAAGCAATATAATAAGTTTACGTACACCCAACTTTTATGGACGTGTCCATAGTACAATTTAGCTTCGCTTTTTGCAGTTAAGGATAGGATCTATTATACCGTATTCGTTCACATAATCTTTCCCCAACCTATACCACGGGCTTTACTCATTTACTTCTATCCCAGAAAATTCCCTCCCAAAGTTGTGGCACATCAAAGTGCTAAGTGAAAAACATAAATGTTCAAGCTACAGATGGAACAGTGCATGCCCAGAAAATGACAACCAACTAGAAACCAGGCAAAATAGTCTCCAAATTAATCATTCTTATTGAGAGCTCAGTAGGAATGGAAATGATTCAGGGCCGGGCAGCCTTCCATTTCACCAGCCTTGCCGCCGCCTGGGGTTATAATACCCCATCCCAGTCCCCGCTTAGCCTGGTGAGGGACCCCACCCCATTTCTTGTTTTCCTCTGTTTTTATTTTTATAAATATTTAAAATAAAATATAAATAAATAAATAACCACAAAATGAGGTTTTTTGCACCACATCGAGCTAACTCTCGATGGCTCAATAAGCATTGCTCATTTATAGATCTTACTTTTTTAATATGAATAGAAAACGAATAGGGGTTACAATTTTTCCCGACACTGCCTTGAAATAAGGCTGTAATTCCCTCGGAACTGGATGGGGAACATGGTCCCAGCCATGGTTGGCATTTGCATAGTAAAAATTTTATAATAATAAATTATGAAGAAATAAAAAAAACGTGTATGTATCAATGGATTTTTATTAGAATATGTACTAGTGGGATATAACGCTAAAAGATCAGAAATCCACTTCATGATCTATTGCAAAGTTCATTATTAACCATGAGTTAGTTCACCACGTCCTTTTATAAATAACTTCTTCAGCATATCTTCGGCATTAACAGTCGGATCAGAGGAAGGCAACACTTATGAAGAAATAAAAAAAACGTGTATGTATCAATGGATTTTTATTAGAATATGTACTAGTGGGATATAACGCTAAAAGATCAGAAATCCACTTCATGATCTATTGCAAAGTTCATTATTAACCATGAGTTAGTTCACCACGTCCTTTTATAAATAACTTCTTCAGCATATCTTCGGCATTAACAGTCGGATCAGAGGAAGGCAACACTGACTTTACCTCTTATTTGTCTCCCTCTAGAGAATCTAGGCAGCGACGAAAGTCCTTGGTAGAATCGAGGGATAACTGTCCAGCGGAAATGGGAATACTTTCGAACATAACAACGACATTGTGGAAAGAAGTCCAATACTTCCCTCCCGTATGACTAAAGGAAAACTACAATGAAGTTTGATTATACTTCCCTCCTATATTACTAAAGGAAAACTAAAATAAAGTTTGATTACAAAAACAAACAGGATTGAGCGAAGATTCAATAAAGGATGGGGTACCTCGTTCGAAAGATAAAAAGTAGTAACAACTTGTTTGGTTTGGATTAAAAATCAATTTTAATCTAAGTCAAAGTAAAATAATTAATATAAACCACATCTTTTATGGGTCCCACAATTTTTCAACCACACATTTCAAAAACGTCAATCACGATCTACTAAAAAATCTAATTTTCATCCCCACCAAACACCCTCTAAAATAAAAAAAATAAATGAATAAATAAAAAAGCCAAAGTTGTTAAGTGTTGGAAGAGGAAGAACCTTGGCTCTACCCATCATGGAAGTGCTCAAACCATTTATTATTTAAGAATAGAGGCTTTGTAAAATAATTTAGCCCCCATTTGGTTACCATTAAATTAAATTTTATTTTTCTCTCTCCTCATTTCAACCACACAATTTTTCATAATATAATATTACACATAAATCGAAAACTTTTCCTTCTTTTTCAACCACACATTCTCCAAAAAAAATACTATTCCACCCTTTAAAATTTGAAATAATGAGGGCCAAATGGGGACTTCATTTTATCCCATATAGAAAGAGTACAATTCATATTAAACAATTTAATTTTCAATGTGGAATAAAATAAAATCCCTTAGTAAAGCCCCAATACTTAAAGAAATGGCCCCACATCGGATTCTTTAAGCGAATATATTAGAGTAGTCTATAAAAGGAAGTGGTGGATGAACTTATGATTAAATAAGTAATATGCTTTACATTAGAATGGGCCATAAATCCATATTTTAGCCCATTGTTATTTTTTTATTTTTTTTTTATTTTTATAGTTATATTATATTATAAAAAATTAATTAAATTAAAGAAATACCTACCGGAGCAGTAACAATGTTACCCTTCCCTGGCCTTGGCTCCGGTCCAAATGGGGTAGGTCCCTGCCAAGATCGAGACAATTGGGTTTTTGGCCATCCTTGGTCTTGAGATGTAGGACTAAATCCATTAACAAAGTCCACATCACTAGCAATTAAACAATAAATGCATGAAGAAGGGATCACACGTCGGATTCTTTAAGGAAGTGGTCTATAAATAATGGAATTAACATTGAATGGACCTTGAAGTGGTCTTATCTTGTAATAGCCCATAGTATTATAACTACATTTTTAAATTTAATAAAAATACACTGATAAATACGACATTTTTCTTTATTTATATAATTTTAAATATTATATAAAAATTTATCGATACCAATGTTTTGAAAATTGGCCGAATCATCGACCCAGAAATGGTGAAAGGTTAATGGTCAAAAGGCTCAACTGGGGTCGAACTTGATCAAACCGAATGCAATAAATACATGTAAAAATAATAAAATACTATGAAAACAATAATTTTTTCTTAAAATTTTCATATTAATAATTTGTTAATTAGATTCATTATTCTATAATTTGTTAACATTTTTGTTATTCCACTATCCCAAATTGGAAGTTTATGAAACCATCGAAGAGAAGTACTTCTATAAAATGCATTATCCCACATTGGAAGTTTATGAACCATTTGAGAGGTGCATCTATAAAAAGAGCAAGTCATCCAATATTTCTCTATAGGCCTTTGAATTGTTGTTTATGAGGCTCATTCTTGAAGTTGACTTTTTTAAACTAAAAAAAAATTGGAAAAATCACAAAATCGCGACCGATTCACCGATTTACAGTTAAACCGGCCGGTTCGATGGGTTTTTAAGCAGTTTAGTCATAAGCGATTAACCGGGCATTATTGGCCCGATTTTAGGCCCGGTTCCGATTTTACCAATTGAACCGATGGGGCTGAGTAGGTTTTGATAACATGATCTTTACTAATAAGAATTGTAACGGTTAAGAACAGAGTCATGTTTCCCATGCACCACCTGATCAAGGATTTTGCCCGGCCCAACCCACTTCCCCAACTCATTGGGGCGGAGAACCACAGGATGGGTTGGGGAGAGGTATTTTGACATCCCTATCATTTAGATTGAGATATATGATGAAACAAATTTAATTGAACACAAGTCCCATAATTTGCCATATAGCTTTTGGACATGATACCTCGGAAAGAGGCACTCAAACAAATTTCAAGAAAAGTCATCATCAAGGCTCTATATTGTAAAGCAAACTCTAACTATGCTTTGTCCATGCCATCTTATGAACACTTAAAATAAATACATAGTTCAATCAAATCACAAGACACAGAGATGAGCTTACACGTCAACTTATCTCAAACCAGTAGCTTTTAGTGTTTATATATTTTAGACATGGATTAAATATCTTTTTCACGTTATCATTTAATTAAGAAACTCAATTATGAACATGAAATCTACACCCACATTTTCTAGCTTTAGGTTGACATTGCCATTTGCAATTACAAGAAAAGTAACTCCACATGGGCAAATACATTTCAAACACAAGTACCCAGTTCACTGCTTCAATTCATCTGAAGAATGAGTATGGCAGGCATTATCGCTCTGGAAATGAAATTGGAGTAATGAAAATGGATAAAGAAAAAGTTCACTACATTTCTAGATTGGTTTTTTTCCAAAATTCCAAATACAAGGCTCCAATTTCATGTTGCCACATTAATCCAATTGCTGAATCATACATAATCAATATTAAAAATAAAAACAAAAACCTATATGTACGCATTTTTGTGTGTGTGTACACATATAATATACACTTCCTGTGTTCTCTATACAAATACATCCTCTAATGATATAAATACCACGGAGTGAGCGACAGTACCCACTAAACATTAGGTCCAAATTCAATTATATATACACAAATACAGGGTGTATTCATATACGCATGTAAGAGGAAGACAAACAAAAAAAACTCACTGATTATGCGGTCATTAAAAACCCATTAACTATAAGGTCCTGATTACATCAAAAATCCATTACTCCGCCACAAATCTCCCATTTTTTTATCAATTAAAATTCTTACCACACATAAAAATATCATGATACAAAAAAAAAAGGAAAGAAAGAAAAAAAAGCTATACAAAAATAATTTAATAAAGAAAAAGATGAAAGCTCATTACACAGATCTGAATTAAAAATTGCAAAAAAAACGACAAAAAACGAGGATCTAGAAAGATTAGAGATAGCAATAGGAAACCTGATCTGGGAAGAAATGATTCAGTGGATCTCAGAAGTTTGCAAGCACAGGATTTCAATCCATTGTTCATAGCCATTTTCTTCAATCAATTTATGCGCTGAACAAAATCGAGAGTCGAGCAAATTGGAAAGGTTGAGAGTCAATCGAGGGTTTCCTTCTGTTCTGTTTCGACGGCTCGCACGTGAATGGCCCGTGATATACTAATCTTATAGGGCAAATAATTGGCAACTCTTCTTACGTTTGACGTGTAAGGGCTTTTGAGCGTGACTTTTGAGAAATTAAAAGAAATTTTTGAGGTTAAAAATTACTTTTGAACTTGTTTAATTAAACCTCCTTTTGAGCCCCATTATTTGTAAATTATAATGAGATGAATAATATTTTTTTGAAAAATGAGTGGTTGAAAAGTTTTTGATTTACATGTAATATTATTTTATTAAAAATTGTGTGGTTAAAAGTAGGAGAGAGAAAATTTTAATTTAATGTAATTAGAAATAATGTGGCTCAAACGAGGACTAAATTAACAAAAATACTTCTTTAAGTCATAAAGGTTTTTAAGGGCCTATTTGGGAATTTTGCTGCATCGATTATAAGCATTTTTTAAGGTACCGATTTTGAGCGTTTATAAACGAATCAATTTTAAGAGATTGAGTTGTGCTGACTGTACAAGGCACACACAAACAGGGGTGGGTGAATTTTTTTTAAAAAAAAAAAACCACTTACCCCCCACTCACGCACCCAGCTCTCCATTAATGCTGGCCTGGCCTGTACAGCCAGCATTAGTGTAAGAGATTTTAGTAGAGAGTTTAAAAACCGTCCAACCTATGTTTGAGAATTTATTATCCTCTAATTCTAAAAGTTTTTTAAAAGAATAGAATTACATGTCCTAATAAAGTTTTCAATTTATTGTTTCTAATATGAAATTTTTTTACTCGTAAATAATATTATACTTACAGATAATTCTTTTTACATATAAGTTAATATTTAACCTAAAAAAATAATTTAAGTTAAATATTTATCTAAAACTTCAAGTTAGTATTTTTTACTTATAAGTTTTACAATTATGAGTTAATTTTATACGTTTAAATAATTTTTTTACTTATAAGTAACTTTTTTTATAATTTATTAGTGAATTTTTATTTTATTAGCAGTAATTTTAGTTTATAAACGGATTATTTTTTATATAGAAGTGATTTTTTTACTTATAAGTAATTTTTAACTATAAAGTAATTTTTCTTATCTTATAAGTAATATTTTACTTATAAGCATTTTTTAATTATAATTTATTTTTCCTTTAAACATAATTATTTTGTTAATATATTTTTATTTACATGTTAGTTTTGAAGAAAATATGTTGATTGAAAATAATTATTTTATAAACAGTACAATTAGAAAAGAATATAAGAAACAATCAAAAGCTACTGATGTGGTGGGTTGAGAGAATTGATCAAATTTATGCTACACTTATTTTGGGTGGTTTTTATACCATCCGAAATCGTGCCTAAAAAAGCTAGTAAGCACCGATTTTTCTAACTTTTCATAAACGGTGCCACTCAAAATCAGTCAAAACTGGCAAGGAAAAAAAAACACAAAAAAACTCCCAAGCAGGCCCTAAAGGAACTTGGCTTAGTAAGGCTCCATCTAAAAACACTTTTGAAATAGACAAATCTTTTAGATATTAGTTACGAATTAAAAAATTAAAGTAAATTCCTTATAAATTTTTTTACACAAGCAAAACTCATGGGAACATTACGTAACTACTACACTATAAGGACCGATTTTCACAACTAACAAACTCCCTAGCTAATTTCGAGGAGTGTATTCGATTGAGACTTTTAATAACTTTTTGAAATTTAAAAAGTTGAGGAGTATTCAATTGAGACTTTTTGAGACTCTCTAAAAGTCATAGTGTATTCAATTAAAACTTTTATATAATTTTTAAAAGGTCTCTAAAAGTTACGATATATTTAATTAAAAATTTTTAGAAGTCTCTATAAGTTTTGGGATATTCAAATTTTAATGACTTCTATAAAAGTTTTTGAAGTACTAACTTTTAAGCAGAAAGTACTCATATAATATATTAAAATTTGTCTTATTAATAACGAGATTTTGGAAGACTTTCACAAAAAAACCTTTTTGTTTTTCAATTTTCTTTCCTTTAACCTTCTATGGTAATTAAAATTTATTTTTTATTTATTATATTCCATTTATTTTTCTTTGTCTCTCTTATTATTTATCTCTTTTTTTTAATGAAAAAATTAAATTAGATTCTTATAGCTTTTTTCTCTTTTTTCATTCTTTCTTTGTGAAAAATATCTATTTTTTATTAAATTATAAAAATTTTATAATTAAATTTAAATATATTGATTTTTATTTATTTTTAAAAGTATAATATACTAATAATATTGAATCATATATATATATATATATATATATATATATAATTTTTATTACTAGTTGCATGTATCGTTGTCGTCCAGCATGAGCTTAGGTCGAGTTTGGGTGCTGTATATATATATATATATATATATATATATATATATAATTTTATTTACTAGTTATTTCATTAAGGTCTTAAATTTTTATTTTTTCAATTTTTTTTATTTTATGGGAAGAAGAAGGGGGAGAAAAATGGGAATTATGAGAACTAACACCTCGTATGTGAGAATTTCACACCAAATTCATGAGAATTCTATTTCAAATGAAAGTCTTCAAAAGTCTTTTGAATTCCACAAAAGTCTATAAAAATTTTAAAATTAAAATCCATAGAAATCTATGAAAAATTGCCACTAATTCCATACAAATCTTCAAATGATTCACGAAATCCAAAAAAGTCGTCACTTAAAAAAAATCCATCAAAATTTTCAAAAGTCTCAATTAGATACACTCCCTTCATAAATCAGGTAGTAAATCAAATTATTAAATATATAATAATAATAATAATAATAATAATAATAATAATAATATACACTAAATTGTATTAAATATAACAAATCAGTTATCTACCATATTTAAAAGATTTCTCTCTCTCTACTCTCGAAATCAAAGTTGTTTCTCTATGTAGAAGTCATACCGTGGAACAACTCTTGAAAATCATTACAATTTCACCATTAAAACTCATTTTCAAGCCAAAATCAATTAATGGAGTCACAATCCCCTAGTCACTAGTCTGATATTCATTGTTATGGAGAGTTGAAGATCGTTTGTAGAGTGATTGGATTATTCTCAAAGTAAATATAGAAAATCTATTATCGGATTTCGAAGGTATAATAAGCTTCTCATAAGCTTGTGATTCTGCATACATTGATGTTTTTGAATTTTTCTCCATGTATTTAGAAATTTCTTTTTTCATTTTTTATTTTCAATTGATAGTTATGAAAATGAAGTATGTGGTTGATATAGGTTGGTAGAAGGAGACACCCCCGAGGACGAGCAAGGCAGATCACAGCACACCGATGCAAGGCCATCGACCCTCATAGTGCGTTCTACCACTACACCCAGGGAGCGCTCTACCACTACATTTAGGGAGCGCTCTACCACTACGTCTAGGGAGCGCTCTACCGCTACCCCAAGAAATCATTCTACCACTAAGCGAAATCTTCAACGGGAATGATATCATTTGTCCAAACACTTAGCCATAAAACCTTTAACGAATCGACAAGGTTACATGGTCGCTGATACAGGTACAATCTTCAGACGGGAAGTTAAGGGCTCATCACTCAGAACGTGGGTGTAGTGGGAATATCATCGTGGGACACGTGGCATCACAACCGCCCAGCGGTTACCTAGTGCCTAATATCTATAAATACCCCCGGATGAGACGTAGGTAAGGGATGATTTTTTAGCTCACATTCTCGTTTTTAGCCATCTGATTTTCAAATATATTCTTTCCAAGTCTGAAAACTAATTCTCACGCCGGAGGTAAAACGGGGGAGAAAGCCCCGCCTTCATTTTGCAGGTCTTGCATACTTGACGGAGTGGTGGAAACGCCAAACATTACCGGGTAACTAGAAAGGTGTTGAATCACCACCTTTCATTGGCGCCGTCTGTGGGAATTTCCGTTTGAACTAAAAAGTCATGACAAGAAGACGAACAAGAAGTGATACTCGCCTGGTTGGGAATACGACGGAGATGGAGTCGGAGTCAGTTGCGAGGGGTCATGAACCGCCACCGCCCCCGCAGTATGTGACACAGAGTCAATTGCGCTTTGGAAAACCAATTGGCAGCAATGATGGTGCTTTTACAAGATCAGTCGCAGAGAACCACCATCCCTCATTTAAGCCCGACGGAAGTGACGAATCAACAACCGCCTCAAGCGCCACCCGCGGTTGTCTCACCCACCTCTCAGCGGGGAGCGGGAGACGCGGGAGCCCCAATGACCGGAGCTCAACAGCCCCCGCAAACCATGGTGGACCTGGAACGAAAGATGGAAGAAATCATGTCACAGAAGATAGACGATGCGCTGTCCAAAAGGAAGGATAGGCGGAGACAGATGGTTTTGGAGGAGGACCCGTTCGCCCCAGAAATCATGGCGGTCCCTTTGCCTAAAGGCTTCAAACAGCCCATGATTGAAGCCTATGATGGAGTCACGGACCCGCTTGACCATCTACGAACCTTCGTGGATCTTATGAGACTTTATGCCGCCCCGGACGCAGTGATGTGCCAATCCTTTCCCCCCACACTTAGGAGGGAGGCTAGGGACTGGGTAGCAACCTTGGCCCCGCGCTCTATCAAGTCATTTGATGAGCTCTCCAGGAGCTTTGTGGCTTATTTCCTAAGCAGCAAGAGGAAGAGGAAGACAGCCATTGGGTTGATGCAGGTCGTACAGGACAAAGACGAGTCATTGCAGGAATACTTAGCCAGGTTCAGCCGGGCGACTCTTGGCATTAGAGACCTGCAAATGTCCGCAGTGGTTATAGCCTTGATGAATGGAACGCGAAATCGGGCCTTTAAGATGTCACTGTCCAAGAACCCCCCGGAGTCGATGCATGACCTGTTAAAGAAGGGAGACAAGTATGTCGATGCGGAGGAAGTGGAGAAGGTAACTAAAAATCTCAGGGATGGAAGGGAGACGGAAGCTAATAAGCGAAAAACCTATGACGAACAAAAGCACAATGATAGAAATAAGCAGAAGAGTGAACGCACGAGCAAGGGTTATGTCCAAGACCGGTCAGTCAGGCAAAAACGAGAGGAGGTCAAGACACCCACCCCTTTGAACATTCCACGAACAAAGTTATTGATGGAGATACAGCACATGAAGGAGCTCGAATGGCCCAAACCAATGCTAACCCCTTCGGGCAAGAGAAATCAAAGTAAATACTGCCATTTTCATAGAGATCACGGGCATGATACCGAAGAATGCCTACAATTAAAGGAAGAAATTGAGCGCCTGCTAAGACGGGGGCTATTGGCAAAGTATGTGAAAAACGATAAGGGCAGGCAAAGGGTCGAAGGTATTCCCCCACCAAGAGCAGGAGTGATAAACATGATCATCGGAGGAGTAGCATTGGGCGGCGACTCAAATTCAGCTAGGAAGAGTTATGCGCGCTCATTAAGGGTCTGCTCTATACAGAAAAAAGCAAGATTCAACCAGAGTATAACTTTCGATGAGGAGGACTTGATTGGTGTAACCCACCCCCATGATGACGCCTTAGTAATAGTAGGCGATATTGCGAATTTTGACGTGAAGAGGGTCTTAGTCGATGGAGGGAGCGCGGCAAATGTCCTCACCTGGGATGCCTTCTTGGGTCTAAAAATCCCTCAAGAAAGGTTGAAGGCGGTGACTACCCCCCTACAAGGCTTTGGAGGGGCAACAGTGATACCGGAAGGGACTGTAGAGCTTTCAGTCATGCTTGGGACATACCCAGCAACAGTGGTGATCGTGACTAATTTCTTGGTTGTCAAGACCCCCATGGCTTATAACACTATCTACGGCCGGCCATTGCTAAATGCGGCTGGCGCGGTCCCATCGACATACCATCAAATTATGAAGTTCCCAGCCAGCAGGGGGATCGGGAACGTGCGAGGAGACCAGCATGCCTCAAGAAAATGCTATGTGGATAGTATACAAGCCAAAAGCCCACCATCAGTCATGATGCTGGATGTAGAACTCCCGAGGGAGCGGATCGAGCCACTTGATATGATTGAAAAAATCTTTATTGACGAAGGAAAAGAGTTTCTTGTTGGAACAGGTCTGGGATCCGAAGAGACGGAAAAATTGGCGAAGTGTCTAGCCGAAATTTTGGATGTCTTCGCTTGGAACCCAAATGATATCCCGGGGATTAGCTCAACTGTCGCGCAGCACCACCTCGGTGTCCAGCCAGGGTCTAAGCCAGTGAAGCAGAAAAAGAGAAACCTTGCCCCTGAGAGGCAGGCTGCGGCCAGAGCAGAGGTGGAAAAATTGCTACAGGCGGGTTTCATCCGAGAGGTCCAATACCCCGAGTGGTTGGCAAATGTTGTACTTGTGAAGAAGTCAAATGGAAAATGGCGCATGTGTGTAGACTATACTGGGTTGAACAAGGTATGCCCAAAAGACTCATACCCACTTCCCAGAATAGATCAACTGGTGGACGCAACGCCGGGTCATGAAAGGCTCAGCTTTCTAGATGCATTTTCGGGGTATCATCAAATTTCAATGGCCGAGGCCGATCAAGAGAAGAAGTCATTTATCACGGACTTCGGCACGTACTGTTACACAGCCATGCCATTTGGCTTGAAAAACGCAGGAGCGACGTATCAGAGGATGGTGAACAAAGTCTTTCGTGGGCTAATCGGGGATGTCGTAGAAGTCTATGTTGACGATATGGTGGTCAAGAGTGCCAGAGCCAATGACCATGTGGCCTGTCTGCAAAAAGTGTTTGACGTTGCCCGACAAAGCAGATTAAGGTTCAATCCAGAGAAGTGTGTTTTTGGTACCGCAGGTGGAAAATTTCTAGGTTTCATGATCACGCAAAGGGGCATCAAAGTGAACCCGGACAAAATTCAGGCGATCCTAGAAATGAAAAGTCCCACCAGTAGGAAGGAAGTCCAGAGGTTGACAGGGCGGGTAGTTGCCTTAAATCGTTTCATGAGCCGGGCGGCGGACAAATGCTACCACTTCTTCAAAGCCATAGGGGGCTCCTCCAATTTTGAATGGACCCAGGAATGCGAAGAGTCTCTTAGGAACTTGAAGCAGTCATTACAAGAGCCCCCGGTCTTGACCAGCCCATCTCTTGGGGACGTGTTGTGTCTCTACTTGGCAGTATCACCAAAGGCAGTCACTGGTGAAAGAGTTCTCGAAGGCACAGAAACCAGTCTACTATGTGAGCCAAGTATTGAGGGGTGCAGAAATAAGATACAGCCTGACTGAACAGCTGGTGTTTGCATTAATTGTCGCAGTCAGGAAATTGAGGCCTTACTTTCAGTCTCACACGGTGCAAGTAATGACTGACCAACCTATCAAGCAGATTCTACATCGGCCTGAGACCTCTGGGAGGCTGTTAAAATGGGCCATTGAGTTAAGCGAGTTTGATATCGAATTTAGGCCAAGGACAGCTATTAAGGCACAGGCTTTAGCAGACTTCATCGTTGAGCTCACCACCCCGCCCGAGCTCCCACCGGGGGAGCAGGCAGATTGGAAAATTTTTGTCGATGGATCTTCAAATGACGAAGGATCCAGGGCGGGGATCATAATGATAGGTCCGAATGAAGAAGAGTTGGAATACTCACTGCACTTTGAATTCCCAGCAACAAATAACGAGGCCGAGTACGAAGCGGTAATCACGGGTTTGGGATTGGCAGCCAGACTCGGGGTAACCTCAGTGGAAATTTGCAGCGACTCTCAGTTGATAATCGGGTAAGTGACGGGGGAATTCGAAGCAAAGGACGGAAAGATGGCTGCATATTTAATGGAGGTCAAAAACTTGCAAAGGGGGTTCACTAAGTTTAAGATAACTAAGATCCCTCGAAAGGACAATGAGCGAGCGGACGCGCTGG
>NW_019237118.1:180770-207902 GCF_002742605.1 Olea europaea var. sylvestris
GACATAGCCTACGCGGCTAGGTGGAGAGCCTTGGAAAGTCAAAAAATTGGCTAAGGCCCTTAACCACCAAATCACCCCCTGCGATCGACATAGCCTACGCGGCAAGGTGGGGAGCCTTGAAAAGTCAAAAAATTGGCTAAGGTCCTTAACCACCAAATCGCCCCCTGGGGTCGACATAGCCTACGCAGCTAGGTGGAGAGCATTGGAAAGTCAAAAAATTGGCTAAGGCCCTTAACCACCAAATCACCCCCTGCGGTCGACATAGCCTACGCGGCTAAGTGGAAAGCCTTGGAAAGTTAAAAAATTGGCTAAGGCCCTTAACCACCAAATCACCCCCTGTGGTCGACATAGCCTACGCGGTTAGGTGGAGAGCCTTGGAAAGTCAAAAAATTGGCTAAGGCCCTTAACCACCAAATCACCCCCTGCGGTCGACATAGCCTACGCGGCTAGGTGGAGAGCCTTGAAAAGTCAAAAAATTGGCTAAGGTCCTTAACCACCAAATTGCCCCCTGGGGTCGACATAGCCTACGCAGCTAGGTGGAGAGCATTGGAAAGTCAAAAAATTGGCTAAGTCCCTTAACCACCAAATCACCCCCTGCGGTCGACATAGCCTACGCGGCTAGGTGGAGAGCCTTAGAAAGTCAAAAAATTGGCTAAGGCCCTTAACCACCAAATCACCCCCTGGGGTCGACATAGCCTACGCGGCTAGGTGGAGAGCCTTGGAAAGTCAAAAAATTGGCTAAGGCCCTTAACCACCAAATCACCCCCTGCGGTGGACATAGCCTACGCGGCTAGGTGGAGAGCCTTGAAAAGTCAAAAAATTGGCTAAGGTCCTTAACCACCAAATCGCCCCCTGCGGTTGACATAACCTACGCTGTTAGGTGGAGAGCCTTGAAAAGTCAAAAAATTGGTTAAGGCCCTTAACCGCCAAATCACCCCCTGCGGTCGACATAGCATACGCGGCTAGGTGGAGAGCCTTGGAAAAGAAAAATAACATGAGAGACGACATTTTAAAGTACCATGCATCCAGCGCCAATAATATCAAATGAAAGATGTGTTTATACATTCGAAGAATTCTTGCCCACATCCCGAGCAAGTAGGAGATAACAAGGCTAAGCAAAAGTAAACACTAAAAAGGAAAAAACTAGCAAGGAAAACAACAACTAAGAAATGCTTCAGCTCGAAGGGGAGACATCCCCACTACCACCTTGTGATGAACGACCGAATGATCTGGATGACTGAGCTACGCTCTCATTCCCCTTGCGCTGTGCGAGAAATCTATCCAAGCCGGAGGGGTCTATAGAAGGATGTTCGGCCACAATCCACTCCTTGGAGAGCTTAATTGATGCTGACATCGCCTTCCCCCCGTATGAGTTCAAAGCCTTAGCATAATCGGACGATGTCTTATACTGATCCACAGCCGCCTTGAGATCTCCAGCGTACTCATCTGAGGCCTTATACCTCTCAACCGCCTCTTCAGGAGCACGAGCCAAAACAGAGCATAGGTTGTCGATCTCCGTCTCTTGCTCACGAGCTCGAGCGTTCGACATCTCCAGAGATTTCCTCAAGGAGGATATTTTCTTCTTGTGGTGATGAGCCTCCTTCTTCTTTTCTTCAGTAAGAGTTTTCATCTCTGAGACTAGGCGACTATTCGACTCAGCGAGTCCGATCTGGAGGGCCACCACCTAAAAAAAAAAGAAAAAATGTATAAGGGGAAAAAGAGTGAAACCACGAGTTAAAGTCTAACTTAAAAGGCGAGATCCAACATAAAAAAAAATCTCGAAATGAGAAACATACCCTCTGAAGGTAAACTGCCGCAGCCCTTTCTATGTCATCTGCGCTGCGCCCTGCAATCACTCTGGATCGAGCGGGGGTCACCAACGACTTAAGCACCCCCATCTCATGATAGCCCCGGGTAGGAGGAAACCTAAAGTTAGGAAGCGAGTCCTCGCGCTCACATCGCGCACGACTAGGAGCTCCCAGCCTAGGAGCTGGAACCACATCACGAGGCTCATCTAAAGGCTGAGAAGTCTCGTTGATCGTCTGAGACTTTCTCCCAAGGTCAGCCCCTTTCCCTCTCTTTGAAGGGATAGGCAAAGGATCCACCTCACCCTCCTGCCCCTGGTCAGGCATGGAGTCCATGACTCCTTCCAGATCAAGCTCGACCCCTGCACATGTAAGTTGAAATCGGTTAAAATCACAAGGTAGAGTACAAAAGAAAAAAAAAAGAGGGGGGAAGAGAGGGTGGGGGTGACTATGAAAGCTTACCATCAACGAGGGTAAGGGCCTCATCTCCTCCTGGCAGAGTCCTCAATACCTCATCAAGATCAAAGTCCATACCTGAAACAAACATCCAAGCTCATTAGTCTCAACGAGCTAAAGGCAAAAATAATAAATGAACGTGTGTGCATGCTAAAAAAAAAAAGGGAAAAACAACATAAACGACCTACCGAATGGACGACTCATCCCCACTTTCAACATGTTCTTCATGGTTAGGACTGACCCTAAGTCAGGTGCAAAGGGCGGAACATCAACCAAGTCCTAGATTTGAGCTTCTAGAAAGGGAGTAGCTTCTACTTGGCTATTGAAGAGACGAATTTGGGGGTGTCGCCAGTGCCTTCCCCCCGTATGAGTTCAAAGCCTTAGCATAATCGGACGATGTTTTAAACTGATCCACAGCCGACTTGAGATCTCCTGCGTACTCACCTGAGGCCTTATACCTCTCAACCGCCTCTTCAGGAGCACGAGCCAAAACAGAGCGTAAGTTGTCGATCTCCGTCTCTTGCTCACGAGCTCGAGCGTCCGACATCTCCAGAGATTTCCTCAAGGAGGATATTTTCTTCTTGTGGTGATGAGCCTCTTTTTTCTTTTCTTCAGTAAGAGTTTTCAGTTCTGAGGCTAGGCGGCGATTCGACTCAGCGAGTCCGGTCTGGAGGGCCACCACCTAAAAAAAAAAAAATGTATAAGGGGAAAAAGAGTGAAACCACGAGTTAAGGTCTAACTTAAAAGGCGAGATCCAACATAAAAAAAAAAATCTCGAAATGAGAAACATACCCTCTGAAGATAAACAGCCGCAGCCCTTTCTATGTCATCTGCGCTGCGCCCTGCAATCGCTCTGGATCGAGCGGGGGTCACCAACGACTTAAGCACCCCCATCTCATGATAGCCCCGGGTGGGAGGAAACCCAAAGCTAGGAAGCGAGTCCTCGCGCTCACTTCGCGCACGACTAGGAGCTCCCGGCCTAGGAGCTGGAACCACATCACGAGGCTCATCTAAAGGCAATGGGGGATGGACATCTTGGGACCTTTGCCCCTGTCAAAAGGACAGAGGAAGTTCTTGTTAGTTGCCGTCGACTACTTTACTAAGTGGGTGGAAGCTGAGCCTTTGGCCACCATCACGACTGCAAAGATACAGGGATTCGTCTGGAAAAATATCATATGCAGGCAAATGGGCAAGCAGAAGTGACCAACCGAATCATACTGTGGGATTTGAAGACAAGATTAGAAAAAGGAAAAGGACTTTGGGCTGAGGAGTTGCCCAATGTACTATGGGCATATCACACTACCCCCCGAGAGTCGACCGGGGAGACGCCATTCAAACTGGCCTTTGGGATGGAAGCCGTGGTTCCGGTTAAGATCTTAAGCGAGACAGGAAGGATGAAAGTCAAGCAACCCGACGACTTATCCCCACTTTCAACATGTTCTTCATGGTTAGGACTGACCCTAAGTCAGGTGCAAAGGGCGGAACATCAACCAAGTCCTGGATTTGAGCTTCTAGAAAGGGAGTAGCTTCTACTTGGCTATTGAAGAGACGAATTTGGGGGTGTCGCCAGTTTGTGTTAAAAGAAAACTTACCCTTTGAAGGCCGGACGAAGAAAAATCGGGACTTCCATCCGCTATTCGAATTCCTAAACTTAGGGAATTGCATAGGTACCCTAGTGGTAAAATAGACAAAGGCATTACATTGAACTAACTCATGCATTTCGAAGATACACCTGAAAAGATCCATGGAAGATGATATTCCCTTTTTGAGACAGACGTACAGAAAATATAACGCTTTTCTCCATGCATTAGGATTAATTTGACTAGGAGTAAAGTGGAACTCGTTGAAAATCGATACAAAAAAGGGATGAATGGGGAACCGAAAACCCCCGTCCATAACATCCTTGTACATGGCTATCTCACGGGGGTCGGACCCAGGGAGCCTTTCTTTAGGACCAGGGGCTCTATAGACGTAATCATCAACCCGGTCATACTTACCTACACATTTTTCCAACTTAAGTGGCGAATTGTAGAGACTATAACTTTTTGGGATATCTAGGGGGACAACCTCACCGGCCGGGTCACGCCCGATTTCCAAATTTTGGCCTGGAGATTTAGAAGAACCAATGTGTCTCTTTGGGAGATTTGGAACAAATGGCTGAGAGTCAATTGAATGAGTTTCACTATCACTATCATAAAGGGATTTGCTGGATGAAGGGGGCGAGTCACTACAAGGGCGAATCGAAGGACCGGACCAACCACGAGAATTAATGGACGGCGGTAGACGGCCAGCCCGAAGGCTGGTCGACCAGTGGGGCTGGTCGAGCAACCAGCCCCGCTGGCCGGCGACCGACCCCCCCGTGGGTCGGTCGGACTCCCGCTGGCATCCTCCGACGAAGGTCCGGTCGAATCACTACACCCCCCATCACTTTTTTCATTGGAAGGAGAAGAAAGGATAGTTTTATACATGACAACAAAAATGATGAAGAGAAGAAATTTAAAGCAAGACTTTGGATGTAAATAAAGAGAGGAAATTACCTTAGAAGAGAGGAAATCTAGGAAGTTGAGAGAAAATGAAAGTGATTTTCTAGAATGAGAATTACCCCCCCTTTTTATAACACTAGAATTCAAATTTTTTGGGGGGGAATTGGAGGGAAATCTCCCTCCAATATTAAAGCCATTCATGAGGATTCATGTGTACAGTACGATTGCCACTCGATCGTGCTTATATGATTCGATTTGCTAATACGAACTATTCTTTTCTCTTTATATAAAGAAAAAAAAAATTCAAACCAACCTAAAATTGCTACCCATTGCCGAAAACATCGACAAGGGATAGAGGGGCTAATGATATAGGTTGGTAGAAGGAGACACCCCCGAGGACGAGCAAGGCAGATCACAGCACACCGATGCAAGGCCATCGACCCTCATAGTGCGTTCTACCACTACACCCAGGGAGCGCTCTACCACTACATTTAGGGAGTGCTCTACCACTACGTCTAGGGAGCGCTCTATCGCTACCCCAAGAAATCATTCTACCACTAAGCGAAATCTTCAACGGGAATGATATCCTTTGTCCAAACACTTAGCCATAAAACCTTTAACGAATCGACAAGGTTACATGGCCGCTGATACAGGTACAATTTTCAGATGGGAAGTTAAGGGCTCATCACTCAGAACGTGGGTGTAGTGGGAATATCATCGTGGGACACGTGGCATCACAACCGCCCAGTGGTTACCTAGTGCCTAATATCTATAAATACCCCCGGATGAGACACAGGTAAGGGATGATTTTTTAGCTCACATTCTCGTTTTTAGCCATCTGATTTTCAAATATATTCTTTCCAAGTCTGAAAACTAATTCTCACGCCGGAGGTAAAACGGGGGAGAAAGCCCCGCCTTCATTTTGCAGGTCTTGCATACTTGACGGAGTGGTGGAAACGCCAAACATTACCGGGTAACTAGAAGGGTGTTGAATCACCACCTTTCAGTGGTCATTTTTTTCAACTTTCAATGTGAGTATCAGTGATCGTAGGCGTGTATCATTCATATTGATACATGTTTTTGATAATTTTGACTAGTTGTGACTACTTAATAGAGTAGATTGTGAACTATCTTTTAAATGTTGTGACAATGCATGTTTGAAATTAGTTTAATCAGTGAACAATGTCACTGCATTGAAATTGATTCTCTGTGACCCTGAATGTGATTATTTTATATGAATATGTCTACATTAGATTTGAATTCTATGTCCTGTATTGATCTATGTGTGACTTCTCTATCCTAATATGTGACCAATGCCATGTCAATATGTTCAAGTTACATATCAATATTTGGTTTGAACTAATCTGTGTGTGACTTGTTTTTCCAGTAAGTTATACTATTATATTATGAGGGTTCTGATAGATTTTGTAGTTAGTTGGCTTGTATATCAATAAGTTTCTTCAATTTGTTAACAAATAAATATTTCAATTCATGAAAAGTCGGGGATGATGGGTAGTCGAGTTGGGCTGCAAAGCTTGAGCTGGCAGCGCACTTCCATCCTTTTGACGGTAGAATCACAAAATCATCATCCGTGACTTCTATATTAACTTTTGGCTGTGGCATATCTTCTATATTTGCCTTTGTCTGTGACACAACTACATATGAAATTAATGTTAACGAAGCGACATTGACGTGAATGGGGGTAAACTCCCTTTTGCCTGCCTAATTTTCAGAGTTTTGAACTTTTTGATGTGGCTGCTTTAGTTTTGGGGCATGGCACGTCTATCATGCAATACATACAACACAAACAAAATCAGTTTATACAATGATACAAATTAGGTCACATTATATCGAACATAAAATTTCATAAGATATATCTGAAATGCATGTTCATACTATAGTTCACATTGTAGTGATTTAGGTCGCATTAACACAGCATGTAACATTATTATAGCGGGCCATATTATAATCTTATAGGTTACATATAGAGAGTCATATGTTCCGGTTAACATTAAAAAGCTACATTTGCATGTCACAATATTGTATTGCATTTACGTAACAAAAAATTTCAAAGTTTAGCTCACACGAAAACTGCATGTCACATTAAATATTACAGGTCACAAACATATTGTATTTCATGTCACAATATATCTAAAATTCATATTTTGAACATGTCATAAATAAGGCGCCACGAGCTCAAGAACAAGCGGATCAATACCATTTATCCCACCCTAATGTATACAAGATTTAAAAATGTTAGACATACATCATATCTTAAATATGATTACACGACGATTCATAATGTATATATAAAACTTACATCCTCACTGAAACTCACGTTCTTATCTAACAATGCCATAGAAGGGAGTTCGTGGGAACTCCAATTTATTGTTCAAGGATATTTTACCCACACGTGGCCACATTTTTCTCGATGCAAGGTACGCACTCATATAGCTACACTTGAAAAGAAATTAAAACCCAGACAACCCATAGTTAGCTTGTTCGTTTCTCTAAATTCTTCATCAATGACGATAATGTCAATTCAAAAAGATATTTCTCCCAAAGGAACATTTTCAGTGTCAAAGTATCAACAAGTGCAAAAATGTAACGATTTACTACTTTAGCGTGTGAAGTGGCAAACAGATAATTGGTGGTGAGATAAATGATCCCTAATCTAGTCACATTATATTCAGGAGCATCACCATCTAGTGATAGAAATACCATTTCCACGTCATGGCTTATAATCGTCTTTAATTCATTGAAGTATTTTTCCTTAATTGGAGGAGGATTTGCCTCGGACATGGGTTGATCGTTGACACCAGCATACTATAGTCTAGTCACAAGGCAAAATTCAACAATTGAGAAGTGAATGAATCTTCAATTTATATTAAACAACATATCTATTTGTTTGGTTGATTGACTTTCCATAACAAAACTTAATGACTTAGCTGTGACTGAACAACTATCCCTTATAGTGCATGTAATAGGGGAAACATGTATCTTCAAGTATTTGCTTGTGAGCATCATTGAATTTTATCACGAAATTCGTGATGATATGCCAGATAGAGCTAATTGTTATCATGCCTAAAAACCATTTGCTTGGTTTTATATGAAACTTCAATATCCATACAGATCACAATGTACAACAAATTACAATGAGTTCAACACATACATAAACACCTAGACATCCTGGATAGAACTGAATGTTATCATACCCGGAAACCATTTGCTTGATTTTATATGATACTTCCACGTCTATACAAATCATAATGTACAACAAATTACTATGAGTTCAACACATATATAAACACCTAGACACCAAAATATACATACACATCATTTTATAAAGGTTAAAAAGGATCATAAACACCCTAGCTCGAACACCACATCATTTTATATGTCATGTATTATTCAAAATCAGGTCACAAACATATCATACACGTCACAAAGTTTAAAAATAAGCCACAACACTTTATTGATGCCGTAATCAGCCTACCCATACACCACAACACTAAATTGAAAGCAAATGTACAATAAAATTGAAACCATAAAAATTGGTCTCTCATTTTTTGAAGATTTTCCACCTGAATCCGACATCTTTACCCTATTTCAAGTAGAAGATTCTTTAACCTCCTTAGTCCTCTTACCATTCTCCATCTCCTTCCTTTATGGTAATTTTTAAAAATAAGCAAAATAGGATGATTTTACGGTAAAGCTTTGTGTGATAATAGTGGGTTTTTTGCTTGATGCGAGGTTTGTGTGAGGTTGAGATTCCTCAATATTGAAGATAATGAACAACAAAATTGCTGATGAATGGGTACTGCAAGTTCGAGAATAAGATCTTGTCTTCGTGAATGGTGTAGAGGGAGTGTGTGTATCGTGTAAATGAAGATACAATTAGATTTTAATTGGAGCAGTTACCATCTTTAATCTAATTTTTGTTTTAATAATTATAATCCATCTTATTTATGATAATTATTCCTACAACGATTTCTTTCCTAAAAAGTTATATCAATTAAGTTTAAGGAGCCTTGATCATTATTCGGCACGATCAAGACCTGACATGGAGCATTAAGAGGCAGTTGAGCATACTCGAGTCCTTTTTTCATTGTTCGGAAACAATAAAAAAACAGTTAAAATAAACAATTGATAGTTAACTATTTTGATATTATTTGAATCAAAGAAATGTTGCAACTTGTAAAACTGTAGACTAACGTATTTTAACTCCTATTTGAGTCATATTCCTTACAAATTCAATTTTTCTCTAACTCACTTTTAATTACACATTCCCCTAAATTCAAAAAATTTCTTTATTTTCTAACCTCTTATTTTCCAAAAGTCACAATTACAAAATATCTCTCTCTCTTTAAAAAAAAAAAAAAAAAAAAGGGTCTCAAAAAAATTCTAAACTTTGAAATGTAATTTAAAAGTAAAAAATTGATTTATTTTTAGGCGGTTGAACGAAAAGCTGTGTGCCACCGGCGCTCTTAGCCCATTCTCCTCGTCAACTCCAAAGGACTGCCGTGTGCCGTCGTTCCTCCGACCCGTCGACGGCGGATTCTCTTTCTGATACTCCAAGAGGTTCTAATGGCCTCCACTTCCGCTCCGCTCCACACCATTGACGATGACGATGTAAGTGAAATTAATTAATTCCTTTTTTGATTATGCAAACTCAGTTGTATATTTAAAGAACTATATATATCTCTTCTCATTTTTTATTTTTATATGTATATAGGAATTTGACTGGGAAGCAGCTGTCAGGGAAATTGATATGGCATGCCAGAATACCGCTAATGCCACTAGCACTAGCACTAGCACTAGCAAATGCACTTCAATTTCTAATTCAGATTTTAAATTTTATTCAAATATTAATTTAATCCCAGTTCAAGAAATTTCTAGAAATGGAAAACCCGGCTTGAAGTTTGGTTCTTCTTCGGCAGCTAGACAATCTACCTTAGATAAGTTTGTGGTGATTCCGTCGAACAACTCAAGTAAATTGAAGTTCACAGATGGGTTTCATGGAAATAACAGTAATTCAAATAATGACGGTGATGAAATTAACGGCGTTGCTGAGTGTTATGATATCGAGACGCTCAATGGATGCCTTCAGATAGATCCTGAGGCCGCCAAGACTTGGATTTACCCAGGTTTTTTAAATATAGTATTAAGCTCAAATATAATTTTGCAATTTTCTCTGGTATGCCAATTCCATTTTCTTCTTAACATTTTTATATTATGCTGGTCAGTAGGATTGTGGGACGTTATTCGGGGTGAAAAATGATAATGTGGTAACAAGGTACAAAATTTGAAGCCAAGGGACTGCAGAAGATGCATTGTTATACGTTTCAGTTTCCCTTGCACTGTCTGGCTTGAAACTGTTCTGTATTAGTGCTTTTTTCTTCCGGCCACCGGGGTTAAGATTGTATGAAGAGCTGTTAAAAGTTTTTGAATATTTTGAGTGTCCTTTTGAATATCATTCTTATTGTGTTTTAAGCAATTCCTTTGAAAAGTTAGGTTTTCCTGAAAATACTGGAAAAAAAATTGATTCTTTTTATGTTCATAATTTGAAGTGAGCAAAGATAAAATATAATTTTAATATTGTCATCTTTTATTAAGATAAGGTTGCTACTTTATTAAGCTCACTGAACATAATATTCTAATATCTGCTGTGAGTTTTTGCTAATATGGTTTATATTTATTTGATATTGACAATTTTTTTCCTTAACAGTAAACATCCCCCGTCGTGATTATCAGTTCTCAATCACCAAGACTGCACTATTCTCCAACACTTTAGTTGTACTGCCAACAGGACTTGGGAAGACTCTTATTGCTGCAGTGGTCATGTATAATTATTTCAGATGGTTTCCAGAAGGTAATATTCTTCTTGCCCTCTTTGCTTCTTATTCTGTCTTATTGTTTAAATTCATAGACATTTATCAGTTCATATGATAATTTTCTGAGTTCTGTCCCATCTCATTTTGTGTCGTAACCAAGCAAACCATCGGAACTAGTTCTGTAAACATTTCACATATGTGACATAAACTTGTTGGGAGTAAAGGCTACTCTGCTGTTATTGCGTGAAATACATATATATAATTTTTACTGTTATTCCGATGACAAAATTTAGTTCATGATATACATTTTCTTTTGTAAATAAATTATGATCTCAAAAAGTTTATAAATGGGAGAGAAACTGGGGATGGCTGTAATTAATTTCTAGTGTTGAGATTTAGGGAGTTATGGCATTTGTCCCAATCATAATTTAAGTTTATACTATAAGGCATATAAAATTTCACAATCTCTTAATATATATGCAACTACTGGTCAAGTAATCCTGCATGACGTCTGATCACCAATGATGGTGCTGGTTTACCTCAATTTTTAAGGAGTTATATTAGAAGTTCATTGTAGCATATTAAATTTTACTCGTTCCATACTTGTCAGGAAAAATTGTCTTCGCAGCTCCTTCTCGGCCACTTGTTATGCAGCAAATAGAAGCTTGTCATAAAATTGTAGGAATACCACAAGTAAGCAATAGTTTACTTTGGTCTAGGTGTTTTTTGCTATTGTTCTAAGTAGACAAGTTTCCATGAGTTTACCTATTTTAAAGAGGTTGTCATTCAACTGATTGCAGGAGTGGACTATTGATCTGACAGGTCAAACGAGTCCTACAAGAAGAGCGAGTTTATGGAAAGACAAACGAGTTTTCTTTGTTACTCCACAAGTGCTGGAGAAGGATATACATACTGGTTTGTTCCTCAACTTATTAATCTATCCTTTTGAAGACAGATCAGGGGAATTTAGCCCATTCTCCTCGTCAACTCCAAAGGACTGCCGTGTGCCGTCGTTCCTCCGACCCGTCGACGGCGGATTCTCTTTCTGATACTCCAAGAGGTTCTAATGGCCTCCACTTCCGCTCCGCTCCACACCATTGACGATGACGATGTAAGTGAAATTAATTAATTCCTTTTTTGATTATGCAAACTCAGTTGTATATTTAAAGAACTATATATATCTCTTCTCATTTTTTATTTTTATATGTATATAGGAATTTGACTGGGAAGCAGCTGTCAGGGAAATTGATATGGCATGCCAGAATACCGCTAATGCCACTAGCACTAGCACTAGCAAATGCACTTCAATTTCTAGTTCAGATTTTAAATTTAATTCAAATATTAATTTAATCCCAGTTCAAGAAATTTCTAGAAATGGAAAACCCGGCTTGAAGTTTGGTTCTTCTTCGGCAGCTAGACAATCTACCTTAGATAAGTTTGTGGTGATTCCGTCGAACAACTCAAGTAAATTGAAGTTCACAGATGGGTTTCATGGAAATAACAGTAATTCAAATAATGACGGTGATGAAATTAACGGCGTTGCTGAGTGTTATGATATCGAGACGCTCAATGGATGCCTTCAGATAGATCCTGAGGCCGCCAAGACTTGGATTTACCCAGGTTTTTTAAATATAGTATTAAGCTCAAATATAATTTTGCAATTTTCTCTGGTATGCCAATTCCATTTTCTTCTTAACATTTTTATATTATGCTGGTCAGTAGGATTGTGGGACGTTATTCGGGGTGAAAAATGATAATGTGGTAACAAGGTACAAAATTTGAAGCCAAGGGACTGCAGAAGATGCATTGTTATACGTTTCAGTTTCCCTTGCACTGTCTGGCTTGAAACTGTTCTGTATTAGTGCTTTTTTCTTCCGGCCACCGGGGTTAAGATTGTATGAAGAGCTGTTAAAAGTTTTTGAATATTTTGTGTGTCCTTTTGAATATCATTCTTATTGTGTTTTAAGCAATTCCTTTGAAAAGTTAGGTTTTCCTGAAAATACTGGAAAAAAAATTGATTCTTTTTATGTTCATAATTTGAAGTGAGCAAAGATAAAATATAATTTTAATATTGTCATCTTTTATTAAGATAAGGTTGCTACTTTATTAAGCTCACTGAACATAATATTCTAATATCTGCTGTGAGTTTTTGCTAATATGGTTTATATTTATTTGATATTGACAATTTTTTTCCTTAACAGTAAACATCCCCCGTCGTGATTATCAGTTCTCAATCACCAAGACTGCACTATTCTCCAACACTTTAGTTGTACTGCCAACAGGACTTGGGAAGACTCTTATTGCTGCAGTGGTCATGTATAATTATTTCAGATGGTTTCCAGAAGGTAATATTCTTCTTGCCCTCTTTGCTTCTTATTCTGTCTTATTGTTTAAATTCATAGACATTTATCAGTTCATATGATAATTTTCTGAGTTCTGTCCCATCTCATTTTGTGTCGTAACCAAGCAAACCATCGGAACTAGTTCTGTAAACATTTCACATATGTGACATAAACTTGTTGGGAGTAAAGGCTACTCTGCTGTTATTGCGTGAAATACATATATATAATTTTTACTGTTATTCCGATGACAAAATTTAGTTCATGATATACATTTTCTTTTGTAAATAAATTATGATCTCAAAAAGTTTATAAATGGGAGAGAAACTGGGGATGGCTGTAATTAATTTCTAGTGTTGAGATTTAGGGAGTTATGGCATTTGTCCTAATCATAATTTAAGTTTATACTATAAGGCATATAAAATTTCACAATCTCTTAATATATATGCAACTACTGGTCAAGTAATCCTGCATGACGTCTGATCACCAATGATGGTGCTGGTTTACCTCAATTTTTAAGGAGTTATATTAGAAGTTCATTGTAGCATATTAAATTTTACTCGTTCCATACTTGTCAGGAAAAATTGTCTTCGCAGCTCCTTCTCGGCCACTTGTTATGCAGCAAATAGAAGCTTGTCATAAAATTGTAGGAATACCACAAGTAAGCAATAGTTTACTTTGGTCTAGGTGTTTTTTGCTATTGTTCTAAGTAGACAAGTTTCCATGAGTTTACCTATTTTAAAGAGGTTGTCATTCAACTGATTGCAGGAGTGGACTATTGATCTGACAGGTCAAACGAGTCCTACAAGAAGAGCGAGTTTATGGAAAGACAAACGAGTTTTCTTTGTTACTCCACAAGTGCTGGAGAAGGATATACATACTGGTTTGTTCCTCAACTTATTAATCTATCCTTTTGAAGACAGATCAGGGGAATTTTAATTTAAGAAACTTTAGTATTACATATTTGATGCTCATAGAAGAGCACACAATAATCTGATACATTATTGCTTTTAGATTTAAGGCTCATTTAATTTTATTGAATGATTAATCTTCTGAAGATATAGAAAATTATGAGAATTATCAAAATAAATATATTGCTTTTGAAACTTGATACAAGGTTTAACAATTCCTAGGAGAAAATTTTGTGAATTTCAAGTGCTCAACACTCTTGGTATCAAGAAAACAGTCCATTCATGCAGATTAAGCACTTCTGTATCTTCAGGAAGGTATCATAGCAAGCATGTTGTAGCTTTCTGGATGCATTCTTAAATCTAATATAAAAAATATATTTGTTTTCTTTCTTTTATTTGTTGCCTTTTTTAGATTTTCTCCTTGGATGTTGGGGGTAAATGAGGGTTATCTTGGATGAAGAAGTCTATATGTGAAGCAGTTTTTGCAACTACGATGTAATAAAATTCATTCTTTCAGTAGTTTCTATTATCCATTAACTTTTTTCATTTCTATCAACGGGTCTAATTAAGCTTTATGCCATGCCAACCTAACTCCACATCCAACATTAATAATTAATTAAGTTGAAAATTACATAAATAATTAAGTATCCTCCGTGGTATTGTTATGCACAGAATAACACTGGTGAGAGAACACATGATGGTTCTATCCATAACTAGTATTTATTATAAGACTTCTGACATTTTGTTTTTTGTTTTTGGATCTTTTACTTGGCTATGACTTTGTTTTCTAGGGTATTAGTTCAGACCATTTTGAATTGGATGTTAACATTATTCTTAAGTGATTTTGATGTACCATGTCCAAATCTTTGTAATTTTCTTTTGTTATAGATTTTTTCTTGATTGAACATTACAGGTTCATGTTTGGTGAAGCATCTGGTTTGCTTAGTGATCGATGAGGCTCATCGTGCAATGGGAAATTATGCTTATTGTGTAGTAGTGCATAAGGTTTGCCACTTAATATTTTCTCATGTTATGGAACTATTAAAACTTGCTTCTGAACTTTTTTTAAAGTCATTATATTAGTGGATCAACTTGGCATCTAGATGATATTACTCAAGTTATAAGTTCGATTTCCCATGAACTTTGTTTCAATTTTTGTTTCTTTGTCTTTAGCCATTCTTGGAAAATTGTAAAGAGTGGTCGTTTGGATGTGAGGGAGACTGAGGACTGTCAACACCTATGATATGGTATACTACATGTTCTGGAGAAACCCATGGCTATAATTCTTGATATCCGTGGTTGCTTAGGAACATGCTCCTCATGTCTTGAATATACTAGTAGTCATGACCAGTTCAGTCTATTATTTTAAAATTTAACTGATAATATTGATGGAAAATTTTCAGTTGATGGATATTTCTCTGCAACTAAGAATATTAGCATTGACTGCAACACCAGGATGTAAGTACCCCTTCCAGTTGTCTGGTTTTCTCAGTTATAAGCACACCCAAGCATGCTTACATTTAAAATTCTAACTCCTTCACTTCTTTATATTTTGCATTGGTCATTATTTAGCTAAACATCAGACGATCCAGAATATAATCGATAACCTTCAAATATCCACACTTGAATATCGGAATGAAAATGATCCGGACGTACTCCCTTATGTGCATGAGAGAAAGATTGAACTGATAGAGGTATTAGGACTCTTTCTTTCCAAAACTCGGGATAGAAGATGTAATCTTTTTCATGAAATTGTCTCCGGTCTTGGTAGGTCCCTATAGGCAAAGAAGCTGCTGAAATATATAATTTGCTTGGGGAAGTTGCACGCCCATTTGCTGCACGGCTTTCTACTTTTGGATTGCTTCAGAAGAGAGACTTCCAGACAGTATGTTTTTATTCCTGACGCTTCTCAAATCTTGAATGTAATAGACAATTATCTAATTTGTTTTAGTTGATTGTTTTATACTGTGAAATGCAATCATAGATGTACAATGTAAGATCATACCCCCTTTTTTCTGTGAGTCGATCAACTATCTAAAATCATATAGGATCAAACGACACTAGATGGATTATTTAATTTTTCTTTCTTCATTTTACCAATTCTGTAAGTACATTTCTTTGTCCAGTCCATATTTTTGGCCGCCACTTGAACTCCTTGACATTTCTTTCCCGTGTATATTGTTCTAAATCAAAGCATCAGATGAATTGAAAAGCACCAGCGGGTCTCAAATTCTTTTTACTTAGTAGTAATTTAGCCCATGTTTGGGCTCCATTATTTTGATTTATAATGAAAGGAATAGTAATTTTTTGAAAAATGTGTGGTTAAAAAAGAAGGAAATGTTTTTAGGTTTATGTGTAATATTATTTTATTGGATAATGTGTGGTTGATAAGAAGAGAGAGAAAAATGAATTTTAATTTAATGGAGGCCAAACAAGGCCTTATTCACAACTTTACACGCTATTGCGCCATATTTGGCCTTTGATAAACGACAGGTAAAGGGGGTTCCTAATTTATGTTAGGGCTTATACAAGATTTCAAATAAATATTAATTTAGCTGGCATGCTCTGCTTTGTATACTTCAAATATTGAAGATAACATTAGACGTAGGGTGTGGTATTCTGTTATCTTTCATTGCACACGCTCGATTGGACATTGTGAAAATCATTATTGTCTGTTTGTTGCTACTTTTAGTTAGAGATGTAATTAAATCACCATTACTCAAAGTAACTGCAAATTGAATTGCGAATAGAGCTTTATCACGCATTCCATGATTTCATCTCTTCCCCATTAGCAATTTCCTTATCTAGTTTTGGTTTCTTCATCTATCTAATTGACACTCTGAATGTGCACATTAACGACATCAGCTATGAGTTTAAGTTGTTTGAGAGCAGACTTGCTTATTTATTTAAATATATCTTCAACACACAATTTCACGCGCAGGTTGGATTCACATTTTTCATAAAAGGCATGACATCTGAATTTTTTTTATAAATGGGTGCTAGTAAGACTTGAACCCGTCTTTTTGCCTAGTCATCAATACCATATTAACCACCTTATTTGAAAGTTTAAGCGGTTAGAGGGGGTGCATTGCAGCTTGTATCTTTATTGATTCTATAAATTAGGACCTTCACTTCATTTTCATATGCTTATTCTTCTCTTAAAACTTGTTGCTGATTATTTACAGTTGAGCCCATGTGATTTACTTAATTCAAGGGATAAATTTCGCCAAGAACCGCCTCCAGAACTGCCTCAAACAAAATTTGGAGAAATTGAGGGCTGTTTTGGAGTTCTTATAACACTTTACCATGTAAGGAAGTTACTGTCAAGCCATGGAATAAAGCCTGCTTTTGAGATGCTTGAAGACAAGATGAAACAATGGTATGAGCATAGTCAACATTTAAAGAAGCTTTTCTATCTGCAGAAGTTTCACATTCCAATAAATATATCGAAATATATTGACAAAAAATTACTTAGCCCCTGTTTGGCAGGGATTAAAATCTAGATTTTTTTCTAAGTTAATAATTAATTTTAATCCCACAAGGATCCACAAATTTTCAACTACACATTTCATCAACTTTTATCAGTATTTGCTAAAAATCTAATTTTAATCCCCAATAAACAGGGGCTTATCAAATCTCTGCTGTTAACATAGTGGTATTTAATAATGTTGCTAATTTAGTATCATATTAAAAATGTTTTAGAGTTACTTCCAAGTATGAATCTGTTTGCTAAATTCATTTGTGTAAGTTGCCAAAACACACTAACTTCCATGCAAGTTCTATTATTGCAGGTCTTTTGCACGAGTAGTTAGTAATAACAAATTTCTTTCGAAAGCCAAACTTTTGATGCATGAAACTGTATCCCATGGTGCCCCTAGCCCCAAATTAGCAAAGTTGCTGGAAGTATTGATAGATCATTTCAGTAAGTAGCATGTCAGCTTATTTTTGTTATGCAATACTCCTGCAATTTCATGGCATTCTTACTGCTTGCTGAATATAATTCTTATTGATTTGGCAGACTTCATTTGTTGACTTCAAGTGCTTGGAGAAAATATAAAACAGTAATTGTGTGAGGCAAAAATAGCATAAGTCACAAACTAAAAAGATGAAATTGAAACAATGTTAAATTATCAGTTCTCTTTGACTGAATTTGTGGCTAGTAATAAGTTTGTTAACAGATCTATGTCGTGAACACAGGAATTATTCACAGGTATGGCATTAGCTGAGTTGATTTTCTATTACCCCCTCCCAAAAAAAAAAAAAAAACTCTCACGTACCTTTCCAACCACGAAAACTGACATTTATGATTTATCTATCTAACTTCAATAATAACGGTTCTAAGAGGAACCCAAGGACTAGATGAACTTAATAAAAAATTTGGCTGGACAATTTTTCACTTATTTATGTTATAGAAAATAGAAAAAAAGAAGTTTTGACTGTTTCAAGTTCAGAAATGGTACTTTAACTACATATCAGAATGAAATGCCTACAAAAAAGCAAAGCATAATTATTCAAATTAGATGTTTTTATCTGAGAAATAAGGAAGAAACCTTAGCCAGTTGGCCCTGATCAATGGGAGTTGGAAGAACTCCTGAATGATGGATAGGACAATGCCCTAGAGGACAAAAAATTGGAGTAATTCATTAGATATTAATAACATTGCCATTGTTAAGACGTTTATTATGCCATGGAAAATATCGAATATATTTGTTATTGGCTACAAAGTTAGGTTGTTCTGTTTATATGAAACTTGTTCTTCTTTTATTTTTATTTTGCTATTCAATCTTCTTAACATTACAACTTTCGAGTATCAGCATAAATCAAGGTTATTAGTTATAGACCCAAATTAAATCTATCAACAGTTTGTGGGAGAATTCATCAAATCAAAATGGTGATTTTTTCCCAAAGCAAATTACTCTCACATCCTCAATGGATTTTTAGGCTCCACCAAAAGAGGATGACGGGGGGTTTGGGGGCCCCCACGATAACAAAATTGGAACTCGCAAGAATACAAGGAAAGGGGCATAAACTTGATCTCCAAAAAGCCGCAAAAGTAAAAAAAAGCACTGTATGAGGAGGTATTACCTCTCAAGCAAAGACAAAGTATGTAGACTAAAGACCTCTGACACTAAGGGTACTATGTCTATCTATCGACACTAGAGCGCGTAGTCATCTAGAAAGGTCTAGGGGACCATACTTATAGTTGCGGCGCAGGTCCCATACCACAATGGCAAGTGAGTTAGTGACCTAAATCAAAAAATAGAAATGGTGATAATGTGTCATAGGTTGAGATAGTATTTTCTTTAATTGAATGAGAACCAAGGGAAAGAGTTATATATGCTTTTTACTACCTCCAATCAGCATTTAGATTTGATTATATGCGGAACTTGACCAATATAAATTCTTTGCAGAAGTGAAAAATCCGGGAAACTCACGAGTCATTATATTTTCAAATTTTAGGGGAAGCGTCAGGTAAATATGATTTTTGACTTACTCAAATGATCTTACATAAAAAATTGATCCAAACTCAAATACGACCAATCTTTTGATGATGATTTTAGGGACATTATGAATGCATTGGAAAACATCAAGGAGATTGTGAAAGCTACTGAATTCATTGGTCAGAGCTCAGGTTATAACCTCGTTCCCTTTTTCATTTGTAATTATACTCCCATTGCTAGGTATATGTGCATAATTGTTTGAGAAATTTTCTGTTGCTTTTTTATTTTGTATTTTACCTTGAAAGTGACTGATTGAATTAATTAGGGATGTAAACCAATGATCCCTTATTCAATTTATTTTAAAAGTTTGTATTGGACTTGTCTTCACGAAGAAGTTATCTATAACTTGTAGACATTTCTGTCTAGCTTTGGAACTAAAGCTGCTGATTTTAGTTTTACAACAACTGACGATGGAGAAACATAGCCTTCCAACACTGGTTCTCTTGTTGGATGCCTCATTGAATTGTGTTGATCTTATTTTGCTCGGGATTCAATCACAAAAGACTGTAATATCAATGCTGTACATATCGATTAAAAAATATCGGCTTGTTTGGGAGGGATTTTTTACCCCAAAAAATTGATTTTTTGACCGTTATTTCACTATTCCAGCCGTAATTTTTGACTTCTTCTCTCACAGGTGGACCCCACTTTTCTTCTAACGTTCAAAAAATCAATTCTCAAAATCACTTCCAAACGGGGCCTATATTTTATCGACGATTCTTCTTATTGAATGTTCTTCTTAACTCTTATTTTTTATCTAAAAACGAGAAAGCTGATGCCATAGCCATCTTAGTGTATATATTTATTCATATCTTTTATTTATCTAATGCATCTAAGTTGATGAATAGTTCAATTCCTTCTTTCAAGTCTTCCTCTCTTCACGGGCTTATGATAATGTTTTTCATTCAACTTACTTTTCAAAGATGAAGAATCCTCTGCCCGAGGATATCGTATTAGAAATTTAGCAGCAAGGAACTGAACTTAATAGTACTTTGTCACCTACTCTAGTTATTGATATCTGCAGGCAAAACATTGAAGGGACAATCACAAAAAGTTCAACAGGCTGTATTAGAGGTAATTATTTTGCTCTTTAAAGTGTTTGCAATTTGCAGTTATTTACTTGACTTTTCTGTATAGAAATTTCGCACAGGTGGTTACAATGTAATTGTTGCGACATCAATTGGCGAAGAAGGTCTAGATATCATGGAAGTTGATCTTGTGATATGTTTTGATGCTAATGTCTCGCCTTTGAGAATGATTCAGCGGATGGGGAGGACTGGAAGGAAGCATGAAGGACGAGTGGATATCCTTCTCTTTCCTAATTAATGGTTTTATTTGGGTTGATGCTTCATTTAATCTATACATGTATTTAGTAAGCATTAAGTATTGTTTAGAATAATAAAACATACATACTCATGCATGTTCAAGTAATTCACAGATAATTATTAATTTCCTCAACAAGCTTTTACTAGTTTTGGCGTGTGAAGGGTCGGAATTGAAGGGATATATGCGAAAGCAGGTGAACAGCAAGGCCATTAAGAAACACATGAGCAATGGTGGAATGAATAGCTTTAATTTCCATTCTAGTCCAAGGATGGTATGCTTTATCAGCTGAGTTGATTGAGGTTGATTTAATTTCATGGTTGCTAACCCTTGATCGCACTGTGTAACTGCAGGTTCCCCATATTTTCAAGCCAGAAGTTCAACTGGTTGAGATTTCAGTCGAACAATTTGTTCCTCGTGGAAAGAAAGTGAAAGATGATCACCTTATTCAGACGCCAGCATATAAAACCAAATTAACGGATGCAGAGACAAACATTCTTGACAAGTACTTTTGCTCTACTAGAGAGAAAGGTTGGAGACCATCACTGATTGCCTTCCCTCATTTCCAGGCATTTCCCTGCAGTGTGTACAGTGTGGCACATTCATCTATGACGGGAATATTTATAGATACAATGCAAAATCTGCAAGGATTATCATTTTCTACAGACAGCAAAACTTCTATGATGCAGGTTATTTCTTTAGCTACGGTTGATTCCTACACGTGGTATCTTTTGCATGTCATGACTTATTACAATGGTTCAGGATGAAGACTTCTCAAGGCCCTGTTTCAGATTAGAAGCTGAGGAACTGTATGACCAAAACACTAAAGGTGAGTGTTTATAACAACTCGATAGGCTTAGTGGTTTTTTTATTACACAACTAATTGAGTACTTCCTTTCCCATGGCACTTGGAGATCTGTGAAAATACAAGAGAGACTTTCCTATTGTCTAAAATTTGAAATGATTATAATCCCTCACCTATTGGTAAAGTTGTGTGGGCCCTTATTCCGGGTTGCATCGTATGAAGTTTGTGGAGAGAAAGAAACAACTGCTGTTTTGATGATCAAACACAGATAATAGAGCAGATTAGGGAATTGTTTTATTTGACATTGTATACTTGGTTTAATGCTGTCAAAATAATAAATTGTATATAATAAACTGTTTTGAATATTACAGAGGAGAAGACCCTATTTATAGGGCTACAAATAAACCTAAAAGGAAATAACTCTAAAAGGAAAGATTGTGTAATTATTACACAATCAATTATAAAAGGAAAATAATCCTACACTATTGGAAAACTAACATACAGAAATATTGATGCTATATATTATTATATTCTACTAACATTCCCCCTCAAATTGATGCTGGTAAAAGCATCAATTTGCAATCACGAACTGGGTGTGCTGTCGAGTCAACGTTTTCGTAGAACTCATAAACTAAAAACTCAACTTTGCCGAACTTCAAACCCAAGAATTGATTCAAGACTCGATATGATTCCCGGCAAAGAATCAATGTCCAACCAGAAATTGATGACGCTAACAAATCATCACCAAAACGCCGAATGCTTGCACCACACTTGATGCACCGAAGAGTCACACGTTGAAAAAAAATTCTGTCAACTGTGGACAACCACAAGAAACCCACACCTAAAAGGCTGAGTTATGACCAAAGAGAATCGAAGATTCAATCACTCCAAGGATACTCCAGAGAACTCACTCCCCAAGAAGAAGTTTCAAACGAAATTCACGAAGTGTGCCAACCCACACAGTGAGCTCTATCTGTGGAGAATTCAGTCGAACACATAATCCGTGTTCCGACAAAAGTTCTAACGCTAATACATCGGCCAAAATTCAGCAATATATTGCTGACCAAAATGCTGCAGTTGAAAGAAATTCCACCAAACAGCCTACACCAAAAATTTCAATTGAACTTGACATACCAATTCCAAAATCCAACTACGCCAAATTCCAAATTCCAGATACACTGGACCAACACCAAACCAAATTCTCAATCCCATAAAATGGGCATACACCAAACCAAATTTTCAATCCCGTGAAACGGGCATACATCAAACCAAATTTCCAATCCCAGAAACTAGGCACCAAATTTTCAATCCTATGAATTGGGCATACACCAAACCAAATTTTCAATGCACTCACTTTTTCTTTTTCTTTTTTCTTTTCTTTTCTTTTTTTTTTTTGGGAAAAATTCCCTATCCATCTTCAGCAACTCATCAAATATACACAGGCCCACATCAAACAAAATCAACCCAAATTCCTTTTTTTTTGGCCCAACACAAAGTTCAGGTCCAACAGACAACTCATATATATTAACCAAAACCCACATACTCGAAAGTAAATTACCTAACCCACAAAAAGAGTCGAGAACACAAACCCAGCCCAACTCCACCTGGCCCATTCACCCAATAACCACCCCAGTAGGCCCAACTAATCTACAGACTCTAGGACCCAAAACCCATTACCCAGGCTACCTCATACACCAACCCAAATTCAACCTTGCGTCTTCCTCCATAACCTACAGCAACCGCCACGCCCAATACCCATGCTCACCGCACCAAGCCAATTGTGAAAACTACGGTTAAGCATCGGGTTCACCATGGTCGGCCACCACAACTCCAACCTCGCAACAACTGGATCACCGTTTGTCGACAACGCAAATCACAGGCACAACAAATCTTAACATACGATTTGTCCCTCATCCAAAAAATTAAAACACTAACACCCACAGCGTCTTCCTCAATCAAATGAACCATACCCAGCCTGTCGCCACCATTCCTAGACTCGATAGTCGTCTACAACATACACACCCATATTTGCCAGAAACTATTTTTCGAGGGAATTTGCTGCAAGTTCTGTTACTTTCTCAAGTAGGTGCTACTCAACCGATCGTACACTAAATACAGGGAAGTCAACGACCAGATGCAATTTTCCCACTATCAATACGCTGCCAAATTACCATGAACAATATACCGTGAACAACAACACACGCTTCAATCAACCGAGAATGCCGCACAGAGATTCACCAAAAAAAAAAAGCCTCTGGTTTTGAAAAATCTAGTTCACGTACGGATGCCCACCAATAGCAGGAATCCATATTCAAGATTCAGTAAATGGCTTAAAGCCCAGAAAGAGAGAGATTTAGGTATGGGTTATGGGGAGTGGCGATAGGTTAATCAACGAAACTGGTGAAAAAATAGCGTAACGAAAATAATCAAAATAAAGAGGAAGAAATTGACGAAAGCAAGAAGATTTGACCAGACGAGCCGGGGATCCAAGCTTACAAGTTTAATCCAAGATTAAACCGGCTTTGATACTATGTCAAAATAATAAATTGTATATAATAAACTGTTCTGAATATTGCAAAGGAGAAGACTCTATTTATAGGGCGACAAATAAACCTAAAAGGAAATAACTCTAAAAGGAAAGATTGTGTAATTATTACACAATCAATTATAAAAGGAAAATAATCCTACACTATTGGAAAACTAACATAGAGAAATATTGATGCTATATATTATTATATTCTACTGACAAATGGTGCGGCTACCAACCATATAGACGGACTACCCAATTTCATGTTGTTTCTTTTTGGCTTAAACTAATAATACGCTTAATACACTTCATGTGTATTATTCTTTGATTAATAAAATATTTTATTGCCTTCAAAAAAAAGTTTTAATCTCAGAAAGGTTGATTTTAGAATTTATTTTCTGAATTACATTCACTCTTTTTTTTTTTTTGGGTTAAATTCAAGTAGTAGATTTTCTTTCCTTTCAGTAGAACACCAAACCAAGGTAGACAATATGATTAGAAACTGACTTTAGTTGCTATATATGGATGTGTCAAGAATTTAAATGCATGCTTTTGTTGGGATTAATATTGTTTCTTAAACCTTTCAATATTCTTTAAGGCAATTCAAAATGCAACTAACATATCAAATGTTGGGTGATGCCTTTTAAAGACTTTGTCATACATTTGAGTGCAATAAGACTTGCCAACTGATTTTCATCTGCCATGATAATCTGCATAACTAACATTTTGATTCATATTTAGAGAATCCAGGCTATTCTGCAGAAGAAGAGTTGAAAACAGAATTACCAGAAACTGATGCAGAACTTGTGGATATTTCGAGAACTAAAGATATGTCTATGCAGGATATCCATGGACAGAACTCTGTTGCCCATTCTTTCCTGTTTGATTCAGAATTTGTCTCTGTTGATGATCGTGGACGGGTCCTGGTTTTATCTCTGTCACAACTTCCTCTGATATCTCTTTCCAAGTCTACAATTGGTAGCAATATGGAATTTGTAAGCAATCTGATGCAAGATTCTTCTGGCTTTGAGGCTTCAACTAAAGATTTTAAAGAAAAAACCGTGCAAGCTAAAGGTACTTCCACTTCGCAGACAAGATCAACAGAAGTTGAGAATTCTTTGTCATCTAGCAGAAAGTCAAATGAAAAGGATAGCTATGACAAGGATGCTAAAGTGGAGCGTAACAGAATATCAATGGACATAGATGATGAAGAGAACGACGATTTGAGGGATTTTGAGCTCAGTCCACGGCTAACTAATTTTATCAAGAGCGGGGTTGTTCCGGAGTCTCCTATAAGTGATTCCAGTCTGTTTCTTTTTTCTTGAAACTTCATCGTTAGAGAAATTTCCATGTCCAAAATTCAGTGGCATATTTATATGTGAAGAGTTCTTTTGTTTTACAGGGATATCAAAGGGTAAAGGAGTTGACATCATGATTCAGGATTTTGTCTCGTCCCCAAACGTGCATTCTGTTTTTTCAATGAAGTCTCCACAAAAGGTGGATGGTGATGGCAATGTAAATCAAATGGAAGTCCTGACCTCCCCTCACTGTCAACTTGGAACTTCACCTCTACATTTGAACAACCATACACCAAAATCATGCCAATCGCCATTTCCTGTGGTAGAAGAAACCCGAACTCCTATTGCAAAACTGTCAAACACAAGCAGTAGTAAAGACTGGGCTCTAAGTTCTGGAGGCAAGTGTGGAAGTGTTGAGCAGCCATGTAAGTTTAGAAGGCTACGCAAACATGGAGATCTCCATCAGAAAATGCCTTCAGAACGCAAGGAACAGAGTGGACTTATTGAGAGACTAAAAAAATCTTCTGTCACTGACGGTCATGCTGCAGTTAAGCATGTCAGAGGTAAAAGATTGTTTGTCTTGTACTTTTCATGTAACTGTGACTATGTTGATGCATCTGTTTCATTTTACTGTCGCGTGGGTATTTTTCTCTCAGGAATCTTCCCTTAGAAGTTAGGATATCTACTGTGATATTGAAATGATATTCAAACTAGTATTTTTGAGCCTACTAACTGGGATTCATTTGAAAACCAATTTCCTGAGTGAACTGTTTCTTCTTCATTCAGGTCAGAAGAGGCTAGCAAAAGGCACGACAGTCTATATTGACGAGGAAGCGGAGTAAGTCCTTGCTTGGATAATGAAATTCGTAGGATATATGAAAATTTTCGTTCCCACATCTTGATCTGGATAGTGACTGAATGTTCAGAAAGTAAACTGAAACAAAAAAAAAAAACACTCTTGAATAGTAGTCTTATCAACTACATAATTTCCAATACCAAACACAAGTGTCAATGGGCTTAACTCCTCTCGCTATCCTGTTTCAAAGTAACCCCGATATGCTCTTATTACTTTCAGTTCTTGTTTGTCAAACTACTTCAGCACACTAAGTGCCACGAAATGAATTCTACTAAAAATATTTAAACTTGTTTAGGTACAACTTATCGCTGTCACGCTCCCTAGACTGCTTTGGAACATGTGCTCTTATCTAGATTTATCAAATCGGCAACCTGCTGATAGTAAAGAACTTTGTGCTGTGTGCATCTGATTCCTTTTTCTTGAAAGAAAAAAACCACTTTTTCATGTTGAATCTGGTATTTTCTGTGTATATAATATGGATTTGAAATTATGTACGAAATTGGACGAAATGAACCAGCAATGCAACATCATTCTGGAATGGATAAAACAGCAGATTGGCATATACGCCAACTAATGGAGGTACCACCAATTGATGTTGAGTGATAACTTGATCATACGTAATGTGTGCATTGATAAAAAGGATCTCTCTTTCATATGAGCAATGTGATCCTAACAGAACAAGTTAGAAGAGGGAGACGTGAGACAAAATTAACACAGCCTAAAGCAATTGGTACGGTCACTAGATTTAGTGGCCACTCAAACAGAGTGCCAAAAAGTATTCGTGTAGCAGACTCAAGTTAAATGGGAAAATTTTAATTTATAGTTGTCATATTTCATGTACTCAATAACGCCTTTATGTATCAAGCTCTAATCATCACCACCAATTACATGTGTGATTTCTTATTGGTGCTAATCGCCTTCTTATAACTATTTCATTAACTTCTCGAAATCTCCACCCCCCCCCCCCCCCCCCCCCCCCCCCCCCCCCCCCTTT
>NW_019237118.1:207974-209773 GCF_002742605.1 Olea europaea var. sylvestris
AATCCCCCCCCCCCCCCCCCCGGCCCTGCCCTTCTCTCTTGGCTTTATCTTTTTTAGTTGCTTAGATTTATTCAATGGATGGAAGAATCTAGCAAAATATGATTCATGTACCATTAGTTTTTGTTCCTGGTTTGCACTAAAAGAATCCCATTCATCATTCAATTGATCAATTCTGAAATTAAACCTAGCTTGCTAACAGTTTATGCTCATTCATTCTCAGGGTCTCTTCAGAAGTTATGGCGTCTGAAGATGAGGAAGATGATGCTAACAGTACATATGATGATAGTTTCATAGACGACTGTGTAAATTCTACAGCAGCAAGTACGCAAGCTGAAGTGGGCAGAATCGACATGATGGCAATTTACAGGTTTTTGTTTATCTGTTCTATCATTTATGTATTCTGTTCTATCTATTCTTCCATTGATGATTTTCAGTTTCCTATCAATTTTTTGAGTTGGCTTTCATTTTATTGTTCTCTTTGCTCTATGTTTTCTTTTTTTTTCCTGTGGGTGGAAGGTGAGTTCTCCTAGAGGGTTCCTCATTGTCAGAATATATTTCTTAACAACTTGATGAATTGAGATGTGAAAAATGGGAAGCAATAGTGTCTGAAGCCGGATTTTGAGTGAATATTACAGGGAAGACCTTATACTTAATGTAAAAATTGAATTTGACTTCTAAGAATCGTGCAGGTAATTTAGGTACTCCTATAATGGTATATTTAAAATCTAAATTATTTACTTTTTATTTCTTCATTTTAAGCCAGTTTAGTTGGAAAATTGGGTATAAATCTAATCCCCTTGCAAGAATTTATTATAGCTGCTATAGATGTTAGCGTAATTTTCTCATGGAACTAAGCCTTGTATTCTTTCAATTATTTTAAATTGAGTTTTTCGTTTTTTATTTCAGGCGATCCTTACTCAGTCAATCGCCCTTGGAGAGATTGCCCAACTTTTCGACTCATATTAGTCCTGATTCCACAGCTCCAAGTATTAGGACAGACAAAAGGACCAACTTGATAGGACCACAAAATCATTCTCTTCAAACTCCTCAAATTGGGTTAGACACTAGTGAAAATGAGAGCAAGACTGAGAATCAGAAAAGGAAATTGAGCTTTAACCAAGCTCAATCGATACCGATGGTCAACTTAGAGAATGAGTTCTTGTTACATTCTGAAGCTGCACAAAATAACTCACCCTCACGCGCAAGAACTGAAGAAAACCTAGATATATTTGAAGACGATCGGTTTTTTGAAGATATCGATCTTGATGCACTTGAGGAACAAGCTACCAAACTACTCAGATACAAATCAGAGTGCTCCATGCAGAATCAAGTGAGGACTTCTGAACCTATGGCTCAGAATCTCGATCTTCCGGGCTCTCCTTCATTTGATCTTGGAATTTGAAATTTCCTTTTCCTTTCTGTGGGATTACAAATTCCTTAGGGCATGTTTGGGAAGCTGAACTCGACAGGATTAAGGAAGAAAAACTGTATCTGCTGTGTCGAGTATTGTCTAATTCAGTAGCAGCAAGCATGCCCATGATGCAGCAATACCATGGTGTCTCTCTTGTATAGATACCAAATTATTTATCTTCCATAGGTGGATGACAAACTATTTAGAAAGTGAAAGGTTAATTGTACACTGTAAATGTTGGATGTATTTTAGAATGATTCTCAAGCATTTTGGTGTTTGATGAGTGGAAGAATTCATGGTGTAGCAAATTTTTTATTTTTATTTTTATTTTTATTTTTATTTTTATGTGAGTTCGGGTTCGGGTTCCCGCGGGGGGGGGGGGGGGGGG
>NW_019237118.1:209803-213711 GCF_002742605.1 Olea europaea var. sylvestris
TCCGGGGGGGGGGGGGGGGGTTCACATTCGGACCTCCGAACTTATGTGAAATGTAGCAAGTCTAATTTTTTTCACTACATTTGGATGCACTTGGATCTTGGTATACAGTTTTTGCTAATTTGACTACTAAAATAAAAAAAAAAATTCGTGATTATCTTTTAATGGGATAATGGGTAACTTATTAATTTCAGTGTAAAATAAATTAAAAAAGAAAAGACCATGAAATGAAAAAGGAAAAAGATTACCAAACTCCTAACCCTAGCCTGAGCTTGGTTCGTGAATCTGGGTTTGAATTTAACCAAGCTTGGGAATCATGTAGGGCTTACCCCACAAGTACCCAGTGATCCAGCTCGTGAGCTAGCCCATTGACTTGTACTTGATATCATTAATAATAAAAATATTTCTTGACCTTATTGAGATTTACCTTTGGGAAAATTGCAACAATGATACAAAACATTTCGTTTATTAACAGGCTTTGTCCAAACTTTTAATTTGTGTCACCGTGTGTATCAAACCTTTGAAAAACTCGCACCTGGAGCCCAAATGGATGATTTCTGTTAGTTTGACCGTTAGTTGACTCAATAAATTGACTTTGACCAATTTTAAAAGGGGTAAAATTGGAACTTTGAATTAAATTTAAAAACAAAAACAAAAACAAAAAAAAAAACAAAAAATCAAAAGCATATAACTGTTCATTCTCTTTCCCACCCCCACTGTTCACCATCTCCTTGATACCCGATCCCAAATTAATCGAACACCACAGTCGCCGTCGCCCAATCAAGAAACCATTTCATTATCAAACCAATCAAGAAACCATTTCATTCCCATAAAGAATTTCTAAGTCAATGTAATTTATGGTGGCGGAAACACACCTTACGGCCACACCCACCATTTCAGACCACCACCAGTGGACACGTACACCACAGATGCTCAATATGATAGTGATGATTTAACAAAATAGGGCCAAATATCAATGTATTTTCTGGGATTTTACATCCAATGCGTGCGAATAAGGGCTCTCATATCCAATCCAACTGATGATTTTCCCATTTTCAATCCACAAATTCACCTACGAGAACTCATATTCATACTCAAACAACTGTGGGTACACAAGTAATTGACCCAGTTGCTGCTCAACTGCCTCGTAATTCGATCCTTGAAGTAGCGACTTCACTGTTCCGTCAATTGCAATTGGCAACCAAAATATTGTTCTTCCATCCATTGTGATTCACCGGTGGTAGAAGTGGGCCTCCTCCTTGCTTGCTTTGTGAGAGCTAAAATACTACTTAGTAGATCTCTTTGATTTGGAAGGGATGATGAATACGGGGTGCATTAATTTAGTGTGGAGGGGTGGGGGTGATGAACAGTATTTTTTATTTTTTGGGGTAGGGGTGGGCTAACTTTTCTCGTTTTATTTTTATTTCAAAGTTCCAATTTTACCCCTTTTAAAATTGGTCAAAGTCAATTTATTGGGTTAACTAACGGTCAAACTAACAGAAATCATCCATTTGGACTCCAGATGCGAGTTTTCAAAGGTTTGGTATTCATGGTGGCACAAACTAAAAGTTTGGACAAAGTCTGCTAATAAACGAAATGTTTGGTACCGCTGCTGCAATTTTCCCTTTAACTTTTGATATAAAATCAGTTTTCTCAAGCAAAAAGAAGGCTAGAGTGCAAGCAACAAGTCACTCCTCCAAAGAGCCAGATCTCAAGCCATCCAATAATTCATAGGGATGGCAAAAATAGAAAAAAATAATAATATATAAAGATTCGTTGAATCCCATATTCACAGGTCCCGTTCCAAATGGGGTGAGTATTACTCGTCAAACCGGGTGAATGGATCGAGGACTGGACATGGGTCATTGTCTCGAAATAGGTACGGGCACAAGAAATATAGTCCCAATCTCGTTTAAAATTAATTTCAAATTTAAATTTTTTTATCAAACAAAAATAAAAAATTTATCATTACTTTAAAGATAACATGAGTTGCTTTTAACAAATTAAAAAAATAAAAAAGGAAGACAATAAATGAGGCAGGGGCCCCGCCCTGTTTTAATTGAGTATGGAGACAGGACAACGTAACAAAATTACTCGATGGGACAAGAGTTAAATGACCGCACCTTCATACTCACCTCATTGTCATCCTTGATAATTCAGATTGTGAGATGGCCCATTGATTAACACTTGATATCATTAATAATAATAAATAAATAAATAAATCAACCATATTAAAATTAATTTTTGATATCATTGAAAATTCAGTTTTCGAAATTAAAAGGAAAAAGCTTGTCTAAGGGCTTGGATTTGTACCAAGTTAGAGCCGAGCTTTAAGATTGGCCTCTCAAGCCAAGGTCGAGCTTGGGAGGCTTGCTGAGCCTGCACTGCAACCCAACATCAGGATTCCATAATTTACATTTGTAGCATTATGCCAGATTCGATCATTTTCTCCTTCCTGCAACTATGCCAATATTTGCTGACCAGAAATAGATTTTGGTTCTACATCAAACCTACCTCTTCATACTTTAATTTTAAAAAAAAAAAAAAGAAGAAGAAAAATTCAGAGAAACCCCGGAACTGAACTGTACACAGCCGTCAAAGTAAGAATCACTCTTAAACCTTCAACAAACAAAGATTCTACTACATAGCATGCTACACGACTAGCCCTACATCTAGAAAGGTTGATCAACACGTTAACATCTTTTACATGCAAGATAAATTACACAACATTTTCGACACATCAGATTCAGAAATCTACACAGATTGTTAAAGATCAGAACAAAGTTCGACTACTGAGAGAAATATGACATGGCTCGTCGAAAATCCAAAGATTTGAGAGCTGATTCTGGGAAATGCTGTGAACCTGGCATCAATAATCCTCCTTCATGAGGAAGAAATACCTGTGGTTGATTACTCATTGCCGAGTTCTCTCCAACTTTTGATGAATTGACTTCTTTCTTTTTCTTCACAAATTCAAAGAACTCAGCAACTTGGCGAGCATACCTTCACATGCAAAAAAGAAGGTAAAAATAAAAAGTAAGGTATTATTGAAATAATTAAATTGTATGGAGGTTAAAATGGTCCAAAGAGTTATTCTCCCTTGATGTAATATTTAAATATATATTCTAGATTTACATTTATCAATCTTTGCTCATAATCACGATTATCAAAGTTACTGCATTTTAAGCACTGACAAACATGCTCCAGCAATTGTCATGTGGAAAACAATGATGCTATCTTAAAGCAATTGTCATGTGGAAAACATTTCAAATTCCGCTCTTCAAAGAGAAAGCAATTCATGCAGCACGCACCAAGGGAAAAATAAAAAATAAAAATTGAGAGCATTTTTAACATGAATATTAAAGATGTCACTTTGTGTGATGTCAGGATTTATACAAATCAAGAATACTGAAGTAAGGACATATTAACAGTTCCAGAAAATAATCTAATTGCGTGTAGACCAACTAGTTCATACGTGGCTATAAATCCAGTCCAAAATTGTCACTAGAAAATTTATTAAAAGGCAATTTCAGTAACCTTAGCATCTACATACTTAACCAAGACGAAAACCAACCAAAACATGCATATGATGAGACTAAAGAACACTGAATCCATGAACTGCTAGCTACTTCGTAATAGCATAGATTACTAAAAGAAGTAAATGAAACAAATAATTTAAACAAACATGTCAAAACAGAGAAAGTTCACATACTGCTGCTTAGCTTCTAAATCTCTGCTAAAATCAATGTCCGGCTCGCAGTCGAGAACCAAGGCTGGAACCTGCTCATTACCAAACAAAGATATATCAAAGGCTTGCTCATCACACCAATCACCTTTATAGAAATGACATACAGGCATAATACCTTTTGGATGCTTGAATGCATATGATCACCATCCAAATAATAGACACG
>NW_019237118.1:224198-227735 GCF_002742605.1 Olea europaea var. sylvestris
ATATTTGTTGAATTAAGCTCCTCTACCAGGCCTCTTATCAAGCAATGACTCTTTATTATATTTGTTGAATTAAGCTCCTCTACCAGGCCCCTGTAAGAAGCTTGGTAGAGGTCCTCCTCTCATTTTCTCTCATTTCAATGGGTCCCCATTGTTAAAAAAATACCTCCAAAATACCCACCCCAATCCCCAAATGTGAGATGAAGTGTTCTATCAGTCCTTTTACAAGTTTGGTAGAGGAGCACGGTTCATATTTATTTATTCAAATTTTCTTTCCCTTTATTTTGTCATTTTGATGTGAACGTGATTATGATCGTACCGTTCGAATTTAGTTACGTTTCTCATGGTACGGGAATAAGTTTGACAATGAACGCATAGGCCATGCCGCCACGGTGCAGGGAATATTTTAGTTTACCTATATATGATTTCCCAACAGGGTAAACATATGTAAGAGGTTGGATTAAAATAAATGACTAATTTTCAATTAAAAGAGGTCTTTTAAAACTTTAGTACGCTCAAGAGCCACTTTAAAATGAAATACTCTCTATTTTAAAGAGTCAATTTTTAAAATTTTATTTTAATAGACTTTTCAATTTTACATTTTAAAATAGAGAAAAGGTTCCAACTTTCAATGCACAGTTTATTGACTTAATTAATAATATGAGCCTGTTTGAGAGTGATTTTGAAAATTGATTTTTTGACCGTTAGGAGAAAAGTGGGGTTCAGATGTGAGAGAAGAAGTCAAATATGACGGATGAAATAGTAAAATAACGATCAAAAAATCAATTTTTTGGATGAAAAAATGGGGCCCAAACAGGCTCTATATACAAATCTCAATATCTTTTCATTGAATCATTACAAGGCTATTGGATCACTTTAAAATTAAATGTTAAAAACAATAAATACATATTAGGAATGCTAAAATTAAATGTTAAAAATAAAGAGTCTATTGTAGCACTTTAAAATTTTTGCTCTTTAAATTGTAGAATATGCTCTTTAAAAATAGTGAGCATCTTGAAGATGTTCTAATATTTTCAGTAATTGCAATGGCTTCTAAAAAAAAATTGATTTTTAGATCTGATGGGACCTAATCTAATTCGTTTTTTCGAACATAGAACAGAACAAAATGTGTAGAAGAATGAGCCAAAGACAACCAACCCCTCTAACCTTAGCATCGTCCCATACACAACCCTACATGTAGCTCACATAACCTTTGGGTTCCATGTACCAACTCTAATTTAAGTTCCTCGTGATTGGGATTGGATATATCGTATGTATGGTTCCAAGAAATATGAAAAATGAGAATTTTCTATAATTTGAAATAATGATTTTTTCTAGACTAATACACGTGGAAGATAAGTACAATTAGCCACGGTTGGATTCCTATTTTCTATTTTTTTTTTCCAACCTCATTTTCAACAACACAATTTATGAGATTAACAACTTTTATCTACTCTTCAACCACACATTTCAATTAATTTTTATCAAAATCCACTAAAATTTGATTTTTCAGCTAAATCAAGGGGATTAATCATATTAGGCCCTTAAAGCGAAATATCTATCTTTTGATTAAATTTTTCGAGTTGAACAATTTGAATATCCACCTTTGATGATAAAAAGATAAAAAAATAAAAATAAAAATTGATTTCCGAATTGTCTCCAACCCTTGTTAAGTCCAAGTTTTGGGCACTAAGAACAAAAACCTACTCAAACATCCAAAACTAGTTAAATAAGTCTTGATACTTGTCTAAGAAGCAATAGATCAAAGTCGGACCTATTTGGCAGGATTTTTGAAAAGTTAAAAAAGATCTTTTAAGATTCAAAAGCTATTTTTGAATTCGTTTGGCTAATGTTATGAAAGTGGTTCTTTTTAATTAGAAGTTCTTTTAGAGGAAGTAGATACAATGCGGATTCCTCTAAAAGTATTTTCAGAATAAAAAGCTATTTTAGAAATTTGTTTTCGAATAAATATTAAGGTAGCATTCTCATGAAACTTTTATATATGAACTAAAAATAAAAGTTATGCCAAACGCCTCCTAATATCTTATAAAATTGAAACTTAAGTTGTGAGTCGCCTCGAACTCTTCTAAGCATTTGCTCAAGCTTATTTATACGTGGTCAAATATGAATTTTAACTTTTATTTTATTAAAATTCAGATTTGACCATCTGATCAACCAGTTGATTTCGGTTAAACTTTGACAAGATAATATGTTTAACGCTTAAACTTTAATTATATGTATAATTAAGTCCCTGAACTTTTTCAAATCTACCAAAGAGACATAATTGAACCTATATAAATCAAGTTATAATAACTGAACATATATTATCATTTATGGTGTGTACAATCCAATTATTAGTCCATACTTATTTCACTAAATGTCCAAGACTGACCTCTTGAAATATATGTCCTTACAATAAAATTCTTTTGACTTGCTAACTTGATTACTCATTAATTGACTTCAAGCAATTAGTACTGTGCTAAATTGATCGTTTTGCCCTCTTAATTATTCTATCGCGGGATAACATTTTCTTCAATGGTTACTTTGTGATCAAATCGCAGTAACATAAATTTCACTGAGGCTTTACATTACTTCAAATGCAGTCTCATATATATCTTTCTTACGCTGTAGCAAGTTTGACACAGATGCTAAAATATAGAAGCGAGTCATTTTATTAGAATTCTCCCTTTTGTCGTAATAATCCTTTTCCAGATTGTTCGCCATTCATTTTGGGGAACATAGGACACTCTTCTTCATTCACATATTTATTACCTTTAGAGGCGAGAACGATATATAAGTTACAGTTCCAATCAATGTAATTATCTCTAGTAAGCGTGTTATTATTTAGCATAGATGTCATGGGTTGAGAGTCACGATTTCTATAAAATAAAAAATAAATGTATAAGCAATTTTGAGTACAAATAATTTAGTGTACCATGCATGAATCCTAAAACTATTAAAAAAATAACAATAACTGAAACTTTTGAAGTCCACAATCACTATATACAAGTGCACGTTAAGCTGTGATTTCCCACTGGCTTTAGCTAGCTTGATTTCTAAAATCTTAAAAACTCAGTACCATATGGTTTGGTCGTCAATTTGAAGGTTGAGAGCCTCAATAGAAGGTTCATTAGTGGGATCAATTTATATGTAAAAATTAATACTTAGATTTATTAATCGTCATCTGTACAATGACAATAAATTTCATTGGATAATCCTCCATAATGGGTTCACTTTCAGCAATTACTATGCATAGACTTCCTATGAAGAGACCATTCGAGGTATGGCATGGTAAATTTTTATTACAGAATGGATCAAAAAATGAGATCGTGGGCCAATTGTGAGATCGGCTCTCAATATTTTCAACTTTTAGATTTTCATTTAAATATTTTATGCGACATTTTCATAGTACTTCGTGTCCTTTTTATTAAATAATAATTCTGTGTATTGCATCACGTTAGTTTTGCGTTTCCCTTTTCATACAACGTAGGATATGAGTAAAAAAACCTCCTGTGTTTTTTTTTTTTTTTTTTTTTTTTT
>NW_019237118.1:237413-237969 GCF_002742605.1 Olea europaea var. sylvestris
GTTCGTGAAGGCTAGATTTTGCACGAATCATCAAGTTTTATTACATATTTTTCTAATATATCTAAGTGAGTCAAAGAAAATGTTTTGCTATACAATTCATAAGAACCACAGTTTGACTTTTTTTGCAAAAAAATCATTAACAGTTTCCATTGAATGAGGAAGGAATTCAAATCAAATGAAATAAATTAAGCACTTCGATATGACCATATCTCAAGTTGAACACTCCATTTTAAATAAGTTACGGAACCTGTCTTAACGTCTTTTTGAGCAAGAGCTACGCTACTCTTAATAAAATTCTTATTATTACTATCGACAAGATTAAATTCATTATGAATGCTGTTCATTAATCTCATATTTTATGAAATTATTTTACGTTGTTATTTCACAATGAAATTAGAAACGTTATGCCTTCTTTGTTGCACACAAACTAACAAGATAATTTTTAATATTGTGAAGTAATATATTTGCAAGTGTGAATAGACATTTGCTTGCGCACCATATCTATGACTTGCGTGTTTTCTCATACTGAAAAAAGTCATCAACAGCAAATGGTAAT
>NW_019237119.1:0-2041 GCF_002742605.1 Olea europaea var. sylvestris
ACGAGTAGAGGTAGGAACTGCCGATGCAGATTCTGACTCAGTCACAACTGCGGTAGTAGTAGTGGGAAGCACAGAAGGCACTGATGAAACTGGAACCCACTGCTTCTTTAGCTCCACAAATGTCACCTTGCCCTTATCCTTATCAGTCCTAGTAATAGGGGCCGAACAGGGGGGTGCACAACAACTGCAGGAGGAGGAGGAGGAACCGTAGTACACTGATCATAAGAATGACCCAAGTGTTTACAAGAGAAGCAAAAAATTGGCCGCTTCTCATAGATAATTGTCTGCCAGAAGCCACGGTTACCAGCACGCTCAATCCAAATCCTGTCGGGCAACTTATGCCCCAAATTCACCTCAATGCACACCCTTGCTTCACTAGGTCGTCTCAAGTCGGTGGTGGCCTCATCAATTCTCAAGGGCATTCCTATTGCCCCAGATAAGGCGAAAAGGAATCCCTTCGCACGTAAATGTACTGGAAGCAGAGGGAACGATACCCATACGGGAACTATCGGAGTCTCTTGCTCAGGTGTAAAGTCACATGTCCACTTAAGGACTCTCATCGGACAACCATCAATATACCATGAAGGTTTAAGAAAAAGCCTGCTGTAATCCTCCTCATGTGTAAGGTGTATAAGAATGTGTGTTGTGTCAATCAGTCCCACCTCGAAACAACCATGGAACCCAAACTTAGAAAAAATCTCACGTACCTTCCTCATGGTTGGCTTGCGATGTGGAAATTTCCCCACAAGTGTATACTTGTAAGGATCAGCGAGTGTAGCCTCCTCGGACTCAGTCAAAACTATTGCCGGCTCACCCATATGTATAAAGGGTTCTTTAGCAGCAAACCCAACAGTGGAAGAGTCATCTATACCCTGTATAACCGATGCAAACGACTTTCGTGAATTCCGTTCAGCTTGAGACAGGCCCGGACGGCCAGAAACTGCAGTAGCATAGGTCTTTCGACCCTGATTGAGCACTGTCTGGGCCTCATGTGGAAAAACCGATGATGGAATTGGGTCCGTAACGAAATTTCCCACATTCTGGTGAAGTGTCACCGGCGCGTGACCACCACGCGCCGGCCGTTGACCGGCGGCGATTTTTCAACGGTGTCATAAATTTATGATTTTTCACAGGGAGATGCAGAATTTCATGCTGATCATCACAGTATGTTCCGCTTTCCGAAACGAGTTCAGGATTGGACGGAATCTGCGATTTTCCGAGCGACTGGCCGGAAATTGCGATCGCAGGTGAGGGCGCGTCCGGAGTCGGAATTGGATGATTTTTTAGTCGAAGGTTCAGCTTTTCATGGGTAATCTTATGGTCAGGCGCGTGTCTCTGTTTGAGCTCTGTGGAAGGGTCAATTGAAAAATCAGTTTTTGGCCCCTCGGGATCCGATCTGTCAATTTCGGGCGATTCGGATGAAATCTCTACCACCCCCAGGGTTTTCGGGCCTTCTGGAATCATTGGTGATGGTCCCAGACCCTGATTCAATGTGTAGGGGGGTGTTTCGACGACCTTGGGATTCGTGCCATGATTTTTCAAACTCAGATCTATTGAGTTGGGGGATGAATCTGATATTGGTGTTATAGGAGATGTTTGGGTGGTTGTTGGTGATGATTTTCCACCACTTAGAGTGCTGCAATCCGGTGGTTTTGGTGGTGGATCAAGTTTGTTGGAGTTTTGGAGGTTTTCTCCCATTCTAGAGAGAAGGGAGAGCGTTTTGGAGGTAGAGAGAGAAAAAGGGGTTTAGGGTTTAGGGTTTAGGGTTTAGGGGTTAGGGTTTAGGGGTTAGGGCTTAGGGTTTAGGGCTTAGGGTTTAGGGGTTAGGATTTAGGGGTTTAGGGTTTAGGGTGTTAGGGTTTAGGGCTTAGGGTTTAGGGTTTAGGGTTTAGGGCTTAGGGTTTAGGGTTTAGGGTTTAGGGCTTAGGGCTTAGGGCTTAGGGGTTAGGGTTTAGGGCTTAGGGTTTAGGGTTTAGGGTTTAGGGTTTAGGGTTTAGGGTTTAGGGGTTAGGGGTTAGGGGTTAGGGGTTAGGGTTTAGGG
>NW_019237120.1:0-2041 GCF_002742605.1 Olea europaea var. sylvestris
ATTTCGTCATTTTTCGCGACTGTGTCGGAATTGGCTAAAATTCGACTTGTTGATCGGAAACAAAAACCGCGTCGGGGGCAATTGCGTCATTTTTCTCGACTTTGTTGAACTTAGCTGAAATTTGGCAGTTTGATCTGAAATAAAAATCGTGCCAGGGGCAATTTCGTTATCTTTCTCGACTATGTCGGAATGGGCTTCAATTTGACAAGTTGATCGGAAACAAAAACCGCGCAGGAGCAATTTCGTCATTTTTCGCGACTGTGTCGGAATTGGCTAAAATTTGACAGGTTGATCTGAGACAAAAATCGCGCAGGGGGGCAATTTCGTCATTTTTCTCGATTGTGTCAGAATTGGCTAAAATTTGGCAGTTTGAACTGAAATAAAAATCGCGCCGGGGGAAATTTCGTCATTTTTCTAGACTGTGTTGGAATGGTCTCTAATTTGACAGGTTGATCGGAAACAAAAATCGCGCCGGCGGCAATTTAGTCATTTTCTCGACTGTATCCGAATTGGCTGAAATTTGGCAGTTTGATCGGAAATAAAATCGCGCCAGGGGCAATTTAGTCATTTTTCTCGACTGTGTCGGAATGAGCTCAAATTTGACAGGTTGATCGGAAACAAAAATCGCGACGGAGCAATTTCGGCATTTTTCTCGACTGTGTCGGAATTGGCTAAAATTTGACTTGTTGATCGGAAACAAAAATCGCGCCGGGGGCAATTCCGTCATTTTTCTCGACTGCGTCGGAATTGGCTGAAATTTGGCAGTTTGATCTGAAATAAAAATCGCTCCGGAGGCAATTTCGTCATTTTTCTCGACTGTGTCGGAATGGGCTAAAACTTGACAGGTTGATCGGAAACAAAAATCGCGTCGGGGGCAATTTCGTCATTTATCTCGACTGTGTCGGAATGGGATCAACTTTGACAGGTTGATCGGAAACAAAAATCGCGCCGGGTGCAATTTCGTTATTTTTCTCGACTGTGTCAGAATTGGCTGATATTCGGCAGTTTGATCGGAAATAAAAATCCCGCCGGCGGCAATTTCGTCATTTTGCTCTACTGTGTTCGAATGGGCTCGTATTTGACAGGTTGATCGGGAACAAAAATCGCGCCGGGTGTAATTTCGTCATTTTTCGCGACTGTGTCGGAATTGGCTAAAATTCGACTTGTCGATCGCAAACAAAAACCGGGCCGGGGCCAATTTCGTCATTTTTCTCGACTGTGTCGGAATTGGCTGAAATTTGGCAGTTTGATCTGAAATAAAAATCGCGGCGGGGGCAATTTCGTCATTTTTCTCGACTGTGTCGGAATGGGCTCAAATTTGACAGGTTTATCGGAAACAAAAATCAGGCCGGGGGTAATTTCGTCATTTTTCTCGACTGTGTCGGAATTGGCTAAAATTCGACTTGTTGATCGGAAACAAAAATCGCGCCGGAGGCAATTTCGTCATTTTTCTCGACAGTGTCGGAATTGGCTGAAATTTGGCAATTTGATCTAAAATAAAAACCGCGCAGGGGCAATTTCGTTATCTTTCTCGACTGTGTCGGAATGGGCTTAAATTTGACAAGTTGATCGAAAACAAAAATCGCTCCGGGTGTAATTTCGTCATTTTTCGCCACTGTGTCGGAATTGGCTAAAATTCGACTTGTTGATCGGAAACAAAAATCGCGCCGGGGGTAATTTCGTCCTTTTTCTCGACTGTGTCGGAATTGGCTGAAATTTGGCAGTTTGATCTGAAATAAAAATCGCGCCGGGGGCAATTTCGTCATTTTTCTCGACTGTGTCGGAATGGGCTAAAATTTGACAGGTTGATCGGAAACAAAAATCGCGTCGGGGGCAATTTCGTCATTTATTTCGACTGTGTCGGAATGGGCTCAAATTTGACAGGTTGATCGGAAACAAAAATCGCGCCGGGTGCAATTTCGTCATTTTTCTCGACTGTGTCAGAATTCGCTGAAATTTGGCAGTGTGATCTGAAATAAAAATCGCTCCGGGGGCAATTTCGTCATTTTTCTCGGCTGTGTCGGAATGGGCTCAAATTTGG
>NW_019237121.1:0-2041 GCF_002742605.1 Olea europaea var. sylvestris
TAACTTTGGGTTTGTTCATTTTTTGTGAATTGCTAGTCTAATTCGATTGGAATCGAGCCAATGAAAAGTGGTTTTTGATTTCACGATAACTGAAAAGTGGTTTTTGATTTCACGATAACTTCGGGTTTGTTCGTTTTTGGCGAATTGCTAGTCTAATTCAATTGGAACCAAGCCAATGAAAAGTGATTTTTGATTTCATGATAATTTTAGGTTTGTTCGTTTTTGGCGAATTGCTAGTCTAATTCGACTGGAATTGAGCCAATGAAATGTGGTTCTTGATTTCATGATAGCTTCGAGTATGTTCCTTTTTTGCGAATAGCTAGTCTAATTCGATTAGAGTTGAGCCAATGAAATGTGGCTCTTGTTTTCATGATATCTTCGGGTATGTTCGTTTTTCACGAATAGCTAGACTAATTCAATTGGAATCGAGCCAATGAAAAGTGGTATATGATTTCATAATAACTTCGGCTTTGTTCATTTTTGGCGAATTGCTAGTCTAATTCGATTGGAATCGAGACAATGAAAAGTGGCTTTTGATTTTACGATAACTTCGGGTTTGTTCATTTTTGGCGAACTTCTAGTGTAATTCGATTGGAACCAAGCCATTGAAAAGTTATTTTTGATTTCATGATAATGTTTGGTTTGTTCGTTTTTGGCGGATTGCTAGTCTAATTCGACTGGAATCTAGCCAATGAAATGTGGTTCTTGATTTCGTGAAAACTTCGAGTATGTTCCTTTTTTGAGAATAGCTAGTCTAATTCGATTGGAATCGAGCCAATGAAATGTGGTTCTTGATTTCGTGATAACTTCGGGTAGCTTCCTTTTTTGCGACTAGCTAGACTAATTCAATTGGAATCGAGCCAATGAAAAGTGGTTTTTGATTTCATGATAACTTCAGGTTTTTTTCATTTCTTGGCGAATTGCTAGATCTAATTCGAAAGGAATCGAGCCAATGAAAAGTGGTATATCATTTCATGATAACTTCAGCTTTGTTCATTTTTGGCGAATTGCTAGTCTAATTCTATTGGAATCGAGCCAATGAAAAGTGGTTTTTGATTTCACGATAGATTCGGGTTTGTTCGTTTTTGGCGAATTGCTAGTCTAATTCGATTGGAACCAAGCCAATGAAACGTGATTTTTAATTTCATGAGATTTTTTGGTTTGTTCGTTTTTGGCGAATTGCTAGTCTAATTCGACTGGAATCGAACCAATGAAATGTGTTTCTTGATTTCGTGATAACTTCGAGTATGTTCCTTTTTTGCGAATAGCTAGACTATTTCAATTGGAATCGAGCCAATGAAAAGTGGTTTTTGACTTCATGATAACTTTAGGTTTTTTCATTTCTTGACGAATTGCTAGTCTAATTCGATTGGAATCGAGCCAATGAAAAGTGGTTTATGATTTCAATATAACTTCGGGTTTGTTTGTTTTTGGGAAATTGCGAGTCTAATTCGATTTGAACCGAGCCAACGAAATGTGGTTTTTGATTTCATGATAACTTTGGGATTGTTCATTTTTTACGATTAGCAAGACTGGTTCGATTGGAATCGAGCCAATGAAAAGTGGCTTTTGATTTCATGATAACTTCGGGTTTGTTCAGTTTTAGCAAATTGCTAGTCTAATTCGATTGGGACTGAGCCAATGAAAAGTTATTTTTGATTTCATGATAACTTCAGGTTTATTCGTTTTTTGGCGAAACGCAAGTGTAATTCGATTGGATTCGAGCCAATGAAAATTGGTTTTTAATTTCACGATAACTTCGGGCTTGTCCATTTTTGGCGAATTGCTTGTGTAATTCGAATGAAATCGAGCCAATGAAAAGTGGTTTTTGATTTCAAAATAACTTCGGGTTTGTCCGTTTTTGGTGAATTGCTAGTCTAATTCAATTGTAATGGAGCCAATGAAAAGTGATTTTTGATTTCATGATAACTTCGGGTTTATTCATTTTTGACGAATTCCTAGTCTAATTTGATTGGAATTGAGCTAATGAAAAGTGGCTTTTGCTTCTTGATGACTTCGGTTGTTCATTTTCGGCAAATTG
>NW_019237122.1:0-2041 GCF_002742605.1 Olea europaea var. sylvestris
AAGAAGTTTCATGTACATGATGAAAGTCTAGATAAAACTCCAATAGACTTAAGTCTACATTTGGCCAAACATAAAGCTATCCAGTATCTCAATTGGAGTACTCTAGGATAACAGGTAGTCTAATGTATATTACCAACTGTACTTGTCTAGATATAGCATAGACAGTGAACAAGTTTAGTAGATTCACAAGTAACCCAAATAATAACTATTGGAAGGCATTGATAAGGGTTCTTAGATATCTATGATATACCTCAAATGTTGGATTACATTATGCTAGATATCCAACTGTATCAAAAGGATGCAGTGATGCTAATTGGATATTAGATACAAAGGACTCAAAAATCCACTAATGGTTATGTTTTTACCATTGGTGGTGCGGCCGTATTTTGAAAATCCTCTAAACAAATATGTATAGCTCGATCTACAATGAAATCTGAGTTTATAGATTTAGATAAAGTTGGAGAAAAAGCAGAATGGCTTCATAATTTTTTAAAGGATATTTCGTGTTGGCTAACATGTGCTTGTAGTTAGTATGCATTATGATAGTCAGTCGGCTATTGGTAGAGCACAAAGTAGTGTGTATAATGATAAATCCCGACATATTGGTTGAAGACATAATACAATTAAGCAGTTGATCTTGAATGGTGTTATTCTCATAGATTATGTAAATTCTACAGAAAATCTCTCGGATCCGCTTACCAAAGATTTATTAAGAGATCAAGTATCCTGTCTATTAAGGGGAATGGGCTTAAATCCTACTATGTAAGGATTTTTGTAATGGTAACCCAACTTACTGACTAGAGGTCTGAAGATTTTGGTTCAATAGGACAACTAAGTTATGAAGATTCAAATAGCACTTTAGAATTAATTTCTACTCATTCCTATGATAAGAAAAGTGCTATCCGCAGAAAGTTTTAGGTTAAGTTATACTTTTAATGATTCCTATATCTTGGATTATCCAAGTGGAGTACGACAGGTACTCTTAATAGGAGATCACGTATATAAGCATGAAATGGGGCCGTTTTTTATAGAATGTTTCGAAAGCTTGAATTTTCTAAAGCACTTATGAAATTTAAGAATTGCTCAGAGCCAAAATGAGCACAAAAGTGAGAACTCGAAAATATTAGAGAGGTTATTGTGTTGATATTATTGTCTAGGTTTATATCAACAACTAATAGTTCAAGACATTATATTCACTGATTAGCTAAGTAAATCTGATAGTATTCTATTATGGAAGGTGTTGACCCCAGAATATGTTGCTAACAGACACCGAACCCACCCGCGCACACATAAGCATGGCCCGACATGTGGACGGTCTAGGAATGTAATAAACAGGGGGCGTGGGAGTAGCTCAAAGGCGTGGGATGAGAACTTTCGAAATCTGGCGAGATGTTTGCATATCGATTGTATATTAATTACCAATTGATATTTGTAGAATGCGTGCATGAACTCGTGCATGTTGCAGGAGAGTGAAATGTAAAGAATGAATGTTGTATTTGCTCTTGTGTTGAATCTTGCATTACCCTTATGTGAGATGCATGTGGAGTATTTATAGTATTACAACTTAGATCATGGCCCTTGATTGGGAGTACACGTGGCCTCATCTCGTAAGTCTACATGTCAAATTAAAGGTATCACATTTAACTTCCTAACCTTCTACTCATTTATTAATCGGCAACTCCGTCACTACATAGACAAGACAAGACACTTGTACTCTATGATGGGTGTCCCATCAATCCATCAAGAAAGATCCTTGTGTAAGACTGGATCTCTGGGGAGGAGTACTGCTTAGAGCCCCAAGACTTTAGATAAAATAGGGCTTCGAAGTGATGGGCCTCGGCTAGAAGACCACATTGCATATTCACTTCAACGTCAGTACTTGGGCCACATCATGGGCGTAGTTAAATTATGTTAGTCTACTCTTATTGGCTTGGGGGCCTCGGATGAGATGGGGCCTCGGAGTGATGGGCCTCAAATAAGATGCCACATGGATCAGTAGAAGTGGCCCATGGGCCTCAATAGGTTGGCCAAGTGTGTCAAC
>NW_019237123.1:0-2041 GCF_002742605.1 Olea europaea var. sylvestris
ACTCAAAAATAAATGGACTTGTAAAAATTGTGATAAATCAAAAGGACATAAATACTCCTTGTTACATTATAACAAAATAATAATTAATTAAACCTTATTATTGCAACATGTAAATATTTAATAGAGGGGTTAATGACACAAAATGTTCCTACATTTGAAACTTATTGTGGAAAACATCCCCAAGTTTCATTTTTTTTTTTCATTTTCGCCTTTATTTCAACATTTCATTGTAGCAAAAGTATTTTTCACCATTTTTGAATGTAAAATGACTAAAATACATTCCTATTTAAATAAAACCAAAAAAGGAAAAAGAAAAATAAAGAATAAATTGCAATTTTACTCTTAAATGTTCTAAAAAGTACAAGTGAGTTCAAATAATTATTATAATACCTAATAGCACAAAACGTCTCTACATTTGGCTTGTAATGTACAAAATGTCCCTACCTTTCAAATTGGTGAAAATGACACTTTTCGCAATAAAACATGAAAATAGGGATGAAAATGTAAAAAAATAAAATAAAATAATAAAATTGAAACTAAGGAACGTTTTAAGAAGTGTCAAATGTATGCATGTTTTGTACTATTGACCTTATTAAAATATTTTAAATAACAAAAAACTCTCTCTTTCTCTATCTCCTCTTCTTCTCCAAATGGGACTGCCATCCTAGAAGTGAAAAAAAAACTTCGACCAACCCAAATCGTCGAATCTCTATACTGCTGAACCATCTGTTGATATTTTAAAACCACGAAGAGAGTTGCCCTGGTGAGTATAGTTGATTGGAGTATTGGAAAAAATGGCATGGGTATCTCCGGGACAGGTGGTGTCGTTGGAGTTAAGGCGATGACATTTTGGAAATCGTATGGAGGTTCCGCGGTTTGGACGATGGTTTCAACTTTAATAAGGTCTAATAGCACAAAACATTCATATGTTTTAATTATTATTATTATTATTTTTATTATTTTTTTGCATTTTCATATTTATTTTCACGTTTCATTGCGAAAAAAGTCATTTTCACTACTTTGAAATGTAAGGACATTTTGTACACTACAAACCAAACCGTAAGCACTTTTTTGCTACTAAGCATTTTAATAATTATTTGGACTCACTTGCATTTAAAATATTTAGGAGTAAGATTGCAATTTATTCTTTTTTTTTTCTTTTTTTTTTTTGGTTTTATTTAAATAAGGGATATTTTGATCATTTTACGTTAAAAATTGATGAAAATGACATTTTCTGCTATGAAACGTTGAAATAAGAGTGAAAATACAAAAATGAAACGTAGGGACGCTTTCCACAATAAGTGTCAAATGTATGGACGGTTTGTTCTATTAACCCTTAATAGAGTAAAAAATCTTTGCCCCACTAAAAAGTATGCTTTTATTCTCATTAAAGTTGTAGCACATTGTCACGTGATTCAACCACATAACCGTTGCTCGAGGATAACATTAAAATCACAATTACAACAATAATACAAAACAAATAATCGCCCATAAACATAATTTAATTAGCCAAATCAAAAATAATTAACAAACACGCAATAATGGTGATCCACACAGGCAGTCGTTGTTGGCAAATGAAGAGGCCTCAAGGTGATCGAATGGCGACCCGAGTGGAATCGACCCGCAAAGATGATTGTGACTCAGATCCAAGTGACCGATGTACTTAGCCGATGACATTGATTTTGGAATCGAACCCCTCAAATTATTATACGATAAGTCGAGTGCTGTGAAGTAAGTTTTGGGACCAAAAACATCGGGCAAGTAGCCTTCTAAAGAGTTTCGGCTCAAGTTTAGAATGTTTAGACCCGAGTTACTTAGTAAACTCGTTGGTATCTCGCCCGAAAGTTGGTTACTGTCTAAATTTAAGGTTGAGAGAACCGGCATTGACCCGAACTCGCCCGGGATGGAACCGGTTATTTGGTTCATTGATAAATCTAGATCGGCTAGTCTATATATTTTGGAAAGAGAAACTGGGAGTGAACCGGTGATTTGGTTTCGACTCAGTAAAGCACGGCTCATCATGGACAATTTGCCGACGTCC
>NW_019237124.1:0-2041 GCF_002742605.1 Olea europaea var. sylvestris
AATAAAACTCCAACTAGCCATTAAAAATAGTAACATAGGTTTGTCGACCCTTTCACCCTGCTTTAATAGCACGTAAAAGGGGGAAAAAACCTAGTTTCATGCTCTTAAACGGCGTAAAGTAACTAGCTAATGATTAAAACAAAGGCCATGTTTACGTTTAATTTGACTAGTTTGATGTGATTATAGAGGAATAAACAAAGACATTTTGTCAATTCAAAGAATATTACCACTAATCTTTTAAATCAACCCATGATCACATATTTTATGTCATTGGATTTGAAAAAATAAGTAGCCTTTTTGAAAAAATTGATCTAAAAACTATTGAAATGACAAAAAAGGAGCATAGGAAGGTGGGAAATAATACTTAACGTGGAGGGACCCAAACCCACAAAAATCATTCTTTTATTTACTTTATCATCTATCGATGACTTCAAAATGACAAATTAAATTTGTAAATAAAATAGTTTAACATGACGTTGAAGTTGGTAAAGGTTATAATTTAAAGTTAAGCAGCCGCTCATTTATATAAATTGAGCACAAAATAGATTCAGTCTGCATGTGATGAAGCATGTTGAAAATGTACTATCTATTTTCCTATAAATCTTTGGATGGAACGTTGACTCCACAAGAAACTTTTTGATGACAATGTAAACCTGATAAGAGATTCGATTAATCTATTCATCGTCGTTTTGAACATTCTCCAGTTTCTTTATGCAGGGGACACTGAAGTGAGTATTTTATGCCAATGGCAACATTGGGACCAACTAAAATAAATCATTCAATCCTAAATGTCTTGCTTCATGCCTTCATGCCATTTATTCAAAGTTTAAATTGTTAAAAAAATGACATAATTTAATCCAATCCCCTGGCCACACATACTTTGAGTTTAGCTTTTCTTTTGAGGTATAGTGATTGAACCATTGAAAGCAATAGAAAATTGTTTAATTTTTATTATATATTCAACGTTGGTTAATGCTTCCATTGTAAAGCAGAAGAGCCTGGTGTTGGAATATAAATCCTTCAAGGAGAATGGAGAAGCGAACTAGTAGAAGAAGCAAACACCAAAAAATGGCTTGAATGCGTAATCGTTGTCCTCAAACTACATTTACAACATCCTTCTCATTTCCCTCTACTGAGTAAAGTGAAATAAGTTGAAAATTAATTTTACCATATCCAAAAGTCTTTTCTATCTGAGTTCTTTTGCTTCTTCAAAATTCACTAGATTCATTAACATCTTTTTGAATATATTTCTTTCTTGTGTTCCACTAGAGTTAAGAATCTCTTTATGAGTTTTCCTTAATTCATTATTCATAGATAGTGAATTTTCAAATAATTCTGTGTCATTTGATTCAATTAGTTCATCGATCTCCAAATTCAATAATCTATATGATGTAATATTATGAATAAATCCAACAAATACACATTTGATGCCTCTTAGACCCAACTTCGTCCTTTTAGGATTCGTGTGTCTTACAATATACAAGACACCCCATACTTTAAAGTATCCAATATTTGATTTTTTTTCATTTCTACAATTCATAAGGAGAAAGGTTTGTAAATTTTGAAAGAATCATATTTAATATTCTACATGCACTCAACTAAGCTTCATCCAACAAGTTAAATAACAACTTAACATATGTTAACATGGTATTTATCATTTCAACTAATATTCAATTTTTCCTTTCAACCAAACCATTTTGTTCAAATGTCTTAAGTACAGAACATTGACGTACTATATCTTGTTGTTCAATAAATGAGTTAAAATCACTAGAGAAGTATTATTCTCATCCATCACTTCTAATTATTTTTATTTTCTTGCTTAAGTGATTTTAAACTTCATTTTTATATGTCTTAAACATATCAAACGCATCATGTTTATGTTTCATTAAGTAAATATAAGCACGCCTAAAGTAATTGTCTATAAAAGTAAAGAAATATCTTTTTCCATCCCTAGTTAACGTGCCATTAAGTTCACATATGTCCGAATGAATAAATTCTAAAATTTGAGACGTCATATTCACACTTGATAAGGCTTTTTAAC
>NW_019237125.1:0-2041 GCF_002742605.1 Olea europaea var. sylvestris
TGGAATTGATGGTCAACCAAGTTTCATTGGTCGCAGAGCGATCGAATTTTATTGATTGATTGTAGATTTGAATCCTACTTTAAAATATATATATATATATATATATACACACACATAATAGTTTTCCACCCGTTCAATGCACGGGCTATGTTATTTTTTAGGTAATATTATCGTGTCAAAATATCTATTTATTTCTCTCAATAAATCTACAAATTTGATTACCTGTTGTGCAAAGAAATGAAGAAAAGAAGTATATATATATATTTTTATAGATATTGCGTAAAGAAATAGAGAAAAGTAGGAAAAATAGTATAACAATTTATAACTCATATAAATTATAAAGTGATAATAAACAATATACACGATTTAATATACTCTGTGTCATGTTATATACGGGTAAAATAGATTTGTACAAAAAAGAAAAAAAATCAATCACCAAGGAAAAAAGAAAATTATATTGAGAAAATTGTCGCGAAAAAATAATAAATATTAATAAAATAATTGATTTTTTTAAGGAAAAAAGGACGAGTTATACACATTTTTTAATACACACGTTTGATGTACGTTTAACTATTTTCGATATTCATTTAGATCATTCGATATATCTATCATATAGTTCTTGAAATCAACTTCGAGAGAATATAGAAGATTTATAAAGATTTGTGATAGGTTTTAAATTTTTTAAAAAAAAATAAATCACCTAATGAAAATAAAAAGAAAAAAAATTGACACAAAAAATATCAATCACCCAATAAAAAAAATTTGACACTGAGCATCATTATTTAAAAAAAAAAAAGTGCCGCCGACAGAACTCCGTGCATCACAGAGCATTTGCTCCGTGATGCACGGAGCAAAATTGCTCTTCGATGCCAGGAGCGGGAGCAATTTTGCTCCTGGCATCCAAGAGCCAGAGCAAAATTGCTCCGTGCATCACGGAGCATTTGCCGCGGAGCAATTTTGCTCCGTGATGCGCGAAGTTGCTTTATTGTTTTTTTTTGTGTCAAATTTTTTTTTCCATTACGTGATTTATTTAATTTTTTATAAAAATCTATCATAAATCTTCTTTATTTTCTCGAAACTCATTTCGAGAATTATATTATAAATACATCGAATGATCTAAATGAATATTGAAAATAATTAAACGTATATTACACGTGTGTGTTAAAAAATGCATATAACTCGTCTTTTTCTTAAAAAAAAAAATCAATTATTTTATTGATGTTTATTATTTTTTCGCGACAATAATTTTTGACGTTCCTAATAAACTTTTAAATTTTTTTAATGTCAAAAGAGACATCATTTAAAAAATTAAAAATTTGGATAACAAGCTAACTTTATAAATTCATCGACGATTGTATGGTAGTCGAATGCATAAATCTTCTATATTCTCTCGAAATTCATTTCGAGAACTATGTCATAGACACAAATACGGTAAGGTGCAAATACGGTAAGGTGCAAATATGGTAAGTTGCTTGCAAATACGGTATGTTGTAAATACGGTAAACTACTTGCATATACGGTATGCTTAAAACTAGTATCTAAAATACATATACGGTATGCGATAATCCTGTTTCATTAACAGCACAATATTCCAACAATAAGTAGCTTTTGTAATTATAAGAGAAGGAGTGATTACTATTTTTTTTTACCTATAAGTAGTTTTTATAATTATAAGTTTTTTATTACTTTTAAATAACTTGAAGTGCTTTTTTTACTTATAAGTAACTTTTTACATTCTAGATAGTTTAATATTTTTATTAATATTTAATTTAAACTCTAAATATTTACTTAAAAATGTTGAAGTTAATATTTTTTTTTATCTATAAGTAGCTTTTACAATTATAAGACTTTTTTATTACTTTTAAATAAATTGAAGTGATTTTTTTACTTATAAGTAACTTTTTACATCTTAGAAATAAAGAATAACTTTTATATAAAAAATTATTACTAATGAAATAATAGGATATAGTCGATAGTTGATAGCATGAGAAAATAGAAAAAAAGTACTGTGTGTTAGATTCAAAACATGTAAGCTGCAGGT
>NW_019237126.1:0-2041 GCF_002742605.1 Olea europaea var. sylvestris
GTGTACATGTAGCAATGTTCTTACCAATTGAAATTTGCTATTTGTGCACTGATTTTTGACACGTTGTTTGACACTTGAATTGTCTTGTGTCAATTGGATGAGAAAACTGTTTGAAATGCAAACTGTCCAACAGGATAATGTCACGTGGCAAAGTGTAAACTAAAGTATACACCGTAGTATACATGTCGCAAGGTTCTTACCGATTGAACTTTGCTATTCGTACACTGATTTTTGACTCATTGTTTGACACTTGCATTATTGTCAAGTGTCAATTGGATGGCAAAACCGTTCGAAATTTAAACTTTTCAACGGGGTTATGTCACCTGGCAAAAGTGTAAACTAAAGTGTCCACCATAGTGTACATGAAACAAGGTTCTAACCGGTTGATCTTTGCTATTTGTACACTCATTTTTGACACGTTGTTTGATACATGCATTGTTGTCAAGTGTCAATTGGATGGGAAAATCGTTTGAAATTTAAACAGTCCAACAGGGAAACGTTACGTGGTAAAGTGTAAACTAAAGTGTACACCATAGTGTACATGTCGCGAGGTTCTTACCGATTGAACTTCTGTATTTCTACACTGATATTTGACACGTTGTTTTACACTTTCACTTTTGTCAAGTGTCAATTGGATGGAAAAATTACTTGAAATTTAAATTGTCCAATAGGGTAATGTCACGGGGTAAAGTGTAAACTAAAATATACACCATAGCGTACATGCGCAAGGTTCTTACCGACTAAACTTTGCTATTTGTACACTGATTTTTGACACGTTGTTTGACACTTGCATTGTTGTCAAGTGTCAATTGGATGGGAAAACTGTTTGAAATTTAAACTCTCGAACAGAGCAATGTCACGTGGCAAAGTGTAAACTAAAGTGTGCACCATAGTTTATGTGTAGCAAGGTTCTTACCGATTGAAGTTAGCTATTTGTACACTGATTTTTAACATGTTGTTTGACACTTGTATTGTTGTCAAGTGTCAATTGGATAGGAAAATAAATTGAAATTTAAACTGTCCAACAGGGTAATGTCACGTGGTAAAGTGTAAACTAAAGTGCACACCAAAGTGTACATGTCGCAAGGTTCTTATCGATTGAACTTTGCTATTTGTACACTGATTATTGACACGTTGTTTGACACTTGCTTTGTCGTCATGTGTCAACTAAATGGGAAAACTATTTGAAATTTAAAATATGCAATAGGGTAATGTCACATGGCAAAGTGTAAACTAAAGTGTACACAACAGTGTACATGTCCCAAAGTTCTTACCGATTGAACTTTGGTATTTCTACACTGATATTTGACACGTTGTTCGACACTTGCATTGTTGTCAAGTGTCAATTGAATGGAAAAACTATTTGAAATTTAAACTGTCCAATAGGGTAATGTCACGGGGCAAAGTGTAAACTAATATGTACACCATAGCGTACAAGTTACAAGGTTCTTACCGATTGAACTTTGCTATTTGTACACTGATTTTAGACACGTTGTTTGACACTTGCATTGTTGTCAAGTGTCAATTCGATGGGAAAACTGTTTGAAATTTAAACTCTCCAACAGAGTAATGTCACGTGGCAAAGTGTAAACTAAAGTGTGCACCATAGTTTACGTGTAGCAAGGTTCTTACCGATTGAAGTTAGCTATTTGTACACTGATTTTTAACATGTTGTTTGACACTTGTATTGTTGCCAAGTGTCAATTGGATAGGAAAATAGATTGAAATTTAAACTGTTCAACAGGGTGATGTCACGTGGCAAAGTGTAAACTAAAGTGCACACCATAGTGTACATGTCACAAGGTTCTTATCGATTGAACTTTGCTATTTATACACTGATTATTGACACGTTGTTTGACACTTGCTTTGTTGTCATGTGTCAACTGAATGAGAAAACTGCTTGAAACTTAAACTATCCGACAGAGTAATGTCACATGGCAAGTGTAAACTAAAGTGTTCACCACAGTGTACATGTCGCAAAGTTCTTACCGATTGAACTTTGGTATTTCTACACTGATATTTGACACATTGTTTGACACTT
>NW_019237127.1:0-1137 GCF_002742605.1 Olea europaea var. sylvestris
CCCCCGGCGCGATTTTTGTTTCCGATCAATCTGTCAAATTTTAGCCCATTCCGACACCGTCGCGAAAAATGACGAAATTGGCCACGGCGCGATTTTTGTTTCCTATCAATTTGTCAAATTTTAGCCCATTCCTACACCGTAGCGAAAAATGATGAAATTGCCCCCGGCGCGATTTTTGTTTCCGATCAACCTGCCAAATTTCGGCCCATTCCGATACCGCCGCAAAAAAATTACGAAATTGTCCCCTGCACGATTTTTGTTTCCGATCAACCTGCCAAATTTCGGCCCATTCCGATACCGCCGCAAAAAAATTACGAAATTGTCCCCTGCACGATTTTTGTTTCCGATCAACCTGCCAAATTTCGGCCCATTCCGATACCGCCGCAAAAAAATTACGAAATTGTCCCCTGCACGATTTTTGTTTCCGATCAACCTGCCAAATTTCGGCCCATTCCGATACCGCCGCAAAAAAATTACGAAATTGTCCCCTGCACGATTTTTGTTTCCGATCAACCTGCCAAATTTCGGCCCATTCCGATACCGCCGCAAAAAAATTACGAAATTGTCCCCTGCACGATTTTTGTTTCCGATCAACCTGCCAAATTTCGGCCCATTCCGATACCGCCGCAAAAAAATTACGAAATTGTCCCCTGCACGATTTTTGTTTCCGATCAACCTGCCAAATTTCGGCCCATTCCGATACCGCCGCAAAAAAATTACGAAATTGTCCCCTGCACGATTTTTGTTTCCGATCAACCTGCCAAATTTCAGCCCATTCCGATACCGCCGCAAAAAAATTACGAAATTGTCCCCTGCACGATTTTTGTTTCCGATCAATCTGTCAAATTTCAGTCCATTCCGACGCATTCGCGAAAAATGACGAAATTGCCACCGGCGCGATTTTTGTTTTCGATCAACCTGCCAAATTTCAGCCCATTCCGACACCGTCGCGAAAAATGACGAAATTGCCCTCGTCGCGATTTTTGTTTCCGATCCATCTGTCAAATTTTAGCCCATTTCGACACCGTCGCGAAAAATAATGAAATTGCCCCCAGCGAGATTTTTGTTTCAGATCAACCTGGCCAATTTCAGCCCATTCCGACACCGTAGAGAAAAATGACGAAATTGCCCCCGGCG
>NW_019237127.1:1148-2041 GCF_002742605.1 Olea europaea var. sylvestris
GAAAAATGACGAAATTGCCCCCGGCGCGATTTTTGTTTTCTATCAATTTTTCAAATTTTAGCTCATTCCGACACCGTAGCGAAAAATGACGAAATTGCCCCCGGCGTGATTTTTGTTTCCGATCAATTTGTCAAATTTTAGCCGATTCCGACACAGTCGCGAAAAGAGACGAAATTGCCCCCGGCGAGATTTTTGTTTCAGATCAACCTGCCCAATTTCAGCCCATTCCGACTCCGTCGCGAAAAATGACGAAATTGACCCCGGCGCGATTTTTGTTTCCGATCAACCTGCCAAATTTCAGTCCATTCCTACCCCGTCGCGAAAAATGACGAAATTGTCCCGTGCGCGATTTTTGTTTCCGATCAATCTGTCAAATTTTAGCGCATTCCGACACCGTAGCGAAAAATGACGAAATAGCCCCCGTCACGATTTTGGTTTCCGATCAATCTGGCAAATTTTAGCCCATTCCGACACCGTCGCGAACAGTGACGAAATTGCCCCCGGCGCGATTATTGTTTCTGATCAATCTGTCAAATTTTAGCGCATTCCGACACCGTAGCGAAAAATGACGAAATAGCCCCCGTCACGATTTTGGTTTCCGATCAATCTGTCAAATTTTAGCCCATTCCGACACCGTAGCGTAAAATGACGAAACCGCCCCCGGCGCGATTATTGTTTCTGATCAATCTGTCAAATTTTAGCCGATTCCGACACAGTCGCGAAAAGAGACGAAATGGCCCCCGGCGAGATTTTTGTTTCTGATTAACCAGCCCAATTTCAGCCCATTCCAACACCGTCGCGAAAAATGATGAAATTGCCCTCGGCGCGATTTTTGTTTCCTATTAATCTGTCAAATTTTAGCCCATTCCGACACCGTAGCGAAAAATGACGAA
>NW_019237128.1:0-2040 GCF_002742605.1 Olea europaea var. sylvestris
TCAAGAAAACTCCAAAGTTCAAGAAAACCAAGAATTTGAATTCCATGGAAAAAAAATATACCAAACTCCTAAAGTTAGAAAATTCAATTCCAATTTCACCCTATCAAACACACTCTTAATTTTATGTGCTTTTTGAATATTTTAGGAGGAACCTCGGGATTGAACGATAATAGATGAAAACAATAGTTAATAAAAAAATGAGTAAAGCTGGACATATTTTGGAAATTGGGGGTATAATAAGTCATGTTTGAAAGTTGAAGGACTTCAATTACAATATTCGAGAACTCAATTTGAATTAAAAGATGAAACAGAGATCAAGTTGCACAAGGAAATAATTTCAGTGATTTAGGACATCATAATTTGGCCACAATTGTGATTCTTATTCTCTTGAGACAATTTTAGGCATAAATTAATGCCTATAAATATAGATCTTGCTTTCAAATAAAAGGCAAGTCTAGTTTTACACTATTAATACTAAATTACACATCACAACACGTAAATTCCTCAAATTTTGGATCTAATTTTGAAATTGAAGATTGAAGAACGAAAAATATATAATCGCGAGGTCCACCCATGTGAGAGGACTGTGAAATTTGCTGTATAAAGTGTTGTACACCTAACATTTCTCATAATCAATCAAGGAAGATTTGAAGATCATTGTTGAAATTTGGGTGCCAAAGAAAAATAAATTGCTTATATTAAATTTTTCATCATTTGCTATTTAATTTTACTATAATGATTGTTTAAATTCTTTGTTGTAGGGATGAACGACATAACTTAGTTAATATTTGTTTAATTCAACAGATTGCATGTTAATTTGATTATAATTTAATAGCCTATTGTGTTCTTAATAGACATTCAATTGCTTGATCACCAATTGTATGATTTAAGGATAATATTGAGATGGAGATGAGATACATTTATTTAGTTCATGCAATAAGTAACATTAGTTTTGATAAGAGATTGAGAGATACTTTTATAGCTTATGCAATCATAATAGAAGTATTAAAATTGAATGCTTTTGCATGTATATGAATTTTCATAAAAATATAGTAAATTTGGACATGTGAATAGAGTTAATTTTGCTCGAGAAAGATATTAATTAAAATTGATTAATTCGATTATTAATACATATGAAGGGGGGTTGGATGAAATTGAGTTCAATGAATATTAGATTGACTTTGGCGAAATCGAAATTCCTAACCACTAAATCACAAAAAGTCTTCCACAAACTCGTTAAATTAGATTAGTTAGATACATAAAAACTTGAAATTCTTAATTGATTACTAAATTAATAGTAAATACACTTGGTCTCTGTGAATACGATACCTGAACTCAAATTGAACGTAGCAAAAAAAAAAAATTGAATATAAGACCTCATCTATTCGAGACCAGTCTATAAGTCTAATTTGTCGCGAGTTCTCTAAACTTGGAAATTCAACAAGCAAGGCGCGAAATTAGTCAAACTAGTTTAAGATATATATTATCTTTCATCATGCAAACCGACCTTAGCTCAGTTGGCAGAGCGGAGGACTGTAGTGGTTGCTGTGATCCTTAGGTCGCTGGTTCGAATCCGGCAGGTCGGATTATTTTTTATCTACTTGTGCGCCTCTACATTTGAAGAACAAAGATAAAAAGAAAGAATATTTGGATGCTCCCCAGGTTTTCCAATTTTTGGATTTTATTTTCTCCATTGATTAGATTAAACAATTCAAGAGATGAAAGTGTGCATTATTTACTTACATGTTGGTTTAGAATTTATCCCTTCGGCTTGTGTTATTTCTTTCCCTTGTGCTCAAAGAGTGAAATCAATTTTAGGTAATTAAGAGAACTACCAATAAATTATCAACACGTATAGCATTTTCAAGAAGGAAAAAAAATTTACATCTAAGAATTCATTTTAAACTTAGGGTGTCATGTAACGAGCATACAACTAGCATTCTATACTTGTCTATGTGACAAATACTCATTTAACAAACAAAGAGTTAGTGATTGCAAAATATCGAGAACGTGGATAATTTGATGATCACGTGTTACACG
>NW_019237129.1:0-829 GCF_002742605.1 Olea europaea var. sylvestris
ACTTGCCATCTCCTAACCAGACGGTTCCCAGCACTACAGAATAAGGATCATCTGGGAGATTTCATGCAAGTAGCTATGGATATAATGGCAAAAGACTCAAAGGATGCTTTCTTGAAATTTATACTCATCACTTGGGGTTTTTGGTTCCGCCGAAACAAAATGGTCCATGTCCAGCTAAACCTTCCACCATAACAAGTAATTGCTACCGCCTTAGCCAAAAAATCCAATGCTAAATTAGGTCCACCCCTCAACAGTACACCTAGATCGCTTTCCCACAAATATAGGTGGTCCGCACCACCCAAAAAAGCATTGAAACTCAATATTGATGGTGCACTATTCTTTGACTCAAATAAGTCTGGGATCAGAATTATTTTATGGGACCACGTGGGAGAAACAATTTTTGCTGCTAGTGGTCCTGCAAACACAATCTTGGAACTGGAACACATTGAAGCTGATGCACTTGTGAGAGGTCTACAACTGTGTCTTAACCTTGGAATATCTCACTTAGTGGTGGAAAGTGATTGTTTGTTCCTTTTTAACGAAATCAATAAGCCAAGCTCGTCCTCAGCGTCAATCCGTTCTCAAGTTTTTGAAATAAAGGAATTAATGCAGAGATTTCCTCGAAGTAACCTTCAGCACCACAACAGACTGAGTAACCAAGCAGCACATTTCCTGGCGCGACACGCATGGTCCCTCGAAGACATTTCCCTTTGGTGGCATAGTGTTCCTTTATTCATTGAGAATGTAATTTTCATTGATAAACTCTATGGTACCCTTTCTTAAGGCTTATTGCCTTCATGAATGAAGTATTTTCCCATAAAAAAAAAAA
>NW_019237129.1:2582-7870 GCF_002742605.1 Olea europaea var. sylvestris
GATCCAGTCATCGAATATTACAGGCCGAAAAATCAACCCAAAGAGATTGACGCCACCGAGTTGAGGGAGATTTTATTGAAGAACAAAATCAAACGATACTAAACTGGAAAATTGGAATCTAGTTTTTCGACATAAGGTCTACAGCTATTTTAGCATGTAGTCTAGATTTCCAATAACTAGAATGAAAAAATTTCAAGAATATGGAAATCAAATTATTCATACTATATGAGAAATGCTCAGGCCATTGTTTCCCTGCTACACTTTCGAGTAACGAGAGAATGTACACTAGTGTAAGGGCATGTCATGTGTATGGGCGTGAATATTTAGTTAAATCTTAAGTTGAAAGTATTGATCATTTTGAGATGCACTTAAGGATGACAGAAGCTTAAAATATGCTTTTGAAATTCGGGTTCAAGCAACTGATATCAATTTTTGCAGTAAAGGTATGGTAATTTTTCTTCAAAAGGTCCAACTGAATTTTGGCAACATCCAAATGTTAAGAAACAGTAGTAGTAATTTAAATTTGTGAATATACAGTTAACCTTTAATCATAATTTATAGGAAAAAGTGATAATTTATAATGGAAACTGTTGAAGATTCCGGAATATTAAGGATTGGTATATATATATATATATATATATATATATATATATTCTTTCTTAGGTATAATAAATAGTTCAAAACTATCTAATGCATAATTTATAGCTAATAATTCTGCATCTATACTACTTAAATTTCCTTTCTCTCTATAATTTCCACTATTATACCTACAAATTCTTTCTGTACTTTTATCAGTATATTTATTGGGTTTGCATATTAATATAGCTCCCCATCTTGTCATACTTCCATCTGCTTCTATGATTAGATATTCTGAATCTAAAGGCATAGCTAATTCTGGTAAGGTTTTTATTTTTTCTTTTATTTGTTGGACTAATTTTATGTCTTCTTGATTAAAAATTTTTTGTCCTGTAGGAGATGTCTTAGCGTATAAAGGTCCTGCTATTTTTCCCAAATTTTTTATAAATGGTCTAGCATAATTTGCTAATCCTAAAAACTTTTGTATTTGTTTTAAATCTTCTAGTTTATCTGAAAATTCTAAAGCTTTCTTGGCAATATGGGGTTGTAACTTAATTTTACCTTCTCTTATATTTACTCCTAAAAAATCTATAAATTTTTTAAATAAAATTATTTTCTTTTTACTAATTATTAAACCATGTTTAATGAATTCTGAAAATACTATCTGTAAATGTCCTCTATGTTCTTGTTTATTTTTACTAAATACTAAAATATCATCTTGTATACTATTACAAACTTACTATGTCTATTAAAAATACTTTCCATTTTTCTTTGGAAAATACTTGGTGCATTCTTAATTCCAAATGGCATTACAAGCTATTCAAAATGTCCTTCTGGACAAGTAAAAGCTGTCCATTTAATACTTTCTGGATGCATTTTTACTTGCCAAAATCCTGATTTTAAATCAAATTTACTAAAAATTTTACAATCTTGGATTTTATTTATTAAAATTGTCTTATCTGGTATATTATAAGCATCATCTATAGTATTGTCATTAAGTCTTTTATAATTAATGACCATTCTACTTTTTCTTCTAACAATTTCTGAATGTTTTCTGACTATAAAAGCTGCTGATCTGTGAGAACTATCTGATTTTCTAATTACTCCTAATTCTAAGAGTTCTTTTATATGTGTTTTAAAATCTTCTAAATCTAAGTTTGTAGCTTCAATATTCTTAGTTTTAATTATGTATTCTGGATTCTTGATTTTTAATTCACATAATATTTTATCTTTCTCCCAGTATTTTAAAACATTTTCTCCTATTATTTCCATCTTTTCTAATCTAGAAATTAAATTTTCTATTTCTTGTTCTATTATTAACATATCATAAATTTTTTCATTATCAATTAATTCTATAGTTCCAAAATCTATGTTTTCTAAATCTTCTTCTTTTAATTTTTCAAAATTTATTTCTTTTAAATTGTCTTCTTCTATTACTTGACATTCTCTTTCTTTTTCACACTTACAACTATTACTACTACTACTACCACCACGCTTCTCCACGCACTCTGATGGGAAATAAGTAGTTTGTGTTGGTGTAAAAAGTGTATGTTTTTGTAAATGTAGGAAATCTTTAGTAATTGTAACACTTCAACTGTCTTTTAATAAAAAAACTTAATCCTATAATAAAATCTGTATCTTTAATATTTAAAGGTCTGGAAGATGTTCAAATAATTCTCAGACAAAATATAAGATTTATATAGATAAAGTAGTAAATTTAATGAGTAGTAAAGGAATTAATATGGTTAAGCCTAAAGAATATTCATCAGAACAATTGGCAGGATTAGAATGAGATATGGATAAATTTTTAGAAAATCAAGAAACAATTATAGTACCACAGGAAGCATTAACTTATAAAGATATTCACGGAAGAACTAGTTTAAAATTTTTAGATTATAATCAAGTACAAAGACAGAATGATTTTGAAGAAGAAACTAATCTTGAGGAAGAACAAAATGAACCATTTCAAAATCAAGTTCATATAAAATTAATAGATGAAGAATTTGATAGAATAATTTACCCAAAAGAATTAGAAATGAATTTAGATAATAAAGAATTATTAGAACTAGAAGATCAAATGTATCTTAATAAGACAATTACAGAATCTGAATATTTATATTATGATCAGAAGAATTCGAACAATTAGTTAATATGGGAAGTAATCCTTATAATTTTGTTAATAAAATACAAATATTAATAACAGGAGCAAACCCAAATTCAGGACATATGAGTATACAAAGAAAAGCTATGAGAGATTTAGAACAACTTAGCCTTTATAAATGGACTAAAGGAAGATATGTTAAGAACTTTTTAAATGAATATCATTATTTAACTTCAATATCAGGAAATACATTTAATCAAGAAATTGGAAATAAATTATTTCATAAATTACCAGGACCATTAGGATTAGAAATCACAGATAAATGGAATAATCTACCATCAGTGAAAGAAGAACCAGAAAAACAATGGAGTATAGGACAAAGAATACAACATGTAATAAGATGTTTAGAAGATAAATGTGTAGAACTACAAATCCAAAAACAACTTAAAAAGACAGATTATAAATTTTGTAAAGATATTTTTACCCCACAAACTTATGGAGCCTCTAGTTCAAGAAAAAATAAATATAAAGAAAGAAAGAATAAAAGACATCTTAAGAAAAGATACTTTCTAAGAAAATCTAATAAGAGAAAGCCATTCTTGGATGAAAAAAGACATGTTAGGAAATTTAAACCAGAAAGAACTTATAAAAATAGACTTAGCTGTTCAAATGCTTGATTAATTGCTTCTCTAATTTGTTTTTTCAATCCTTCATCATTTTTCTTCTTCTTAATCTTTTTCTTTTTTCTGGAAGAAGTTCCTTCATCCTTTTTGGATTGCTTCTAAAATTCTTCAATTTTTTCAAAAATCTTTTCTAAAGAAACAGTGTCTGGATTAGGGTCTTGTGATTCTTGAAAGAATAAGCATTCTTGACTGTCTTGGATAACCATTTTTTCTTTTCCCTTACTGGGCTGAATTTCTTGGGCTTGTAAAAAAATCTGGGTTATTTGAAAAATGGTCTGGTGGACTGTATTTGACTAAATAGTCAAATTTTCCACTGGGCTGTCCTAAAAGATCCCAAATCTCTTTACCTTTTTCTGTAGCAGATTTATCAATCTGCTGAGTCTGATTATCTATTTTAGTAGAGGAATCAACAGTCCCCTGAGTCTGTTGGGCTTTTGGTAAGTCCACAACCTTTAACGGATTTGATAAGTCTTTACCAGCTACCGTTTGGGCTGGACTAGCTATGGAATTCTTGGGCTCCATAGTACCTGTTGGATAATGGACTTTCAGATCCAAAATCTCTTTTTCTAATTGGGCCACCTTCTTTTGGAGTTGGGTTCTTTCCATTGAAAGGTTATGGTTGGCTTCATTGATAACTTTGTAATTTCTCTGCATGCACTCACAGTGTTGGCAGAAAATATTCTGGTCTTTGTTTGTTCTGGCTAAAGTGTTCTGACAATGCATTCATACATGCAAGAAAATATTTCTGATCTTTTGGATTATTATTATAAGAAATCCATAAATTGTCTAAAATACATTTTTCTTCTCTAGATAAAGAAATATGCGGTAAAATTTTAAAAGAAATATTACTATTGGGAAAAACTATGAGTTCTTGGTTTCCAAACCTTAGTCTATCTTGTAACATTGGTCTGTTCTGATTAAATGGAGTCTGTGGTAGTAGTCTTGATGCAAATGAATTCCCAGGTGGAATTCCTGGTCTTATAGGCCTTGGTCTTGTCATCTGTATAGCAGAATTATGTTAAACAAATTTAATACTTTCTATCTATTATTATTCTACTTAGTATATCTGCTGCTTTATTTTCACTACCTTTAATATGCTCGAATTCTATATTAATTCCTGTATTTGTAATTCTATCTATAAAGTTTAACCACCTTCTTCTACTACTTCTTTTTGAGTCTATTTTCATTTTATTAACGAAAGAAACTATGGCTTCACAATCTACATCCTAAATTTTTTCTCATTAATCCTTTTATTCCTATAACTATTAACCCTAAATGCATGAATCTAAAATTTTTCTTTTTTAATTCTCTCTTAAAATCTTCTGATATTAAATTTAATTTTCTTACTTGGTTTCCTATACACTGAACAGATACTTCTCTACTATGTCTAAAAAAATGTGTTCTTGTTTAAAAAATTCCTCTATTATATAATATTTCTGGGTTAAGGATTCTTAGTCCATTAGTCTGAAATCTTAAATAATCTTGTTGAGGGTCTATTATTTCTTCTATATTTTGATTATATTGTACTGGTCTATTTAAAACTATTTCTATTATATTCCTACTTATACTTGAAGTACTATGTCTAGATGTAGATGCTTCTTCATTTATTGTTCTAGATCTTCCTAGGAAAGGATTTGTATTCATCTTGAAAATTTGTATTCTTTAGGTAATTTCCTAGTTACCTTTTCTTTTCCTATTTCTTTAAAACTTAGTTTCTCTAAAGTATTTGTTAATGATTTTAAGTCTTTTTCTACACTTGATGTAGATCCTATTTCTATCTCTTTAGATTTATTATAATCTAAAATTCTTGTTATTTTTGTTAAATCTATCTTAGATGGTATTTTTTCTAATTTAACAAGTTTTTCTAAAATACTTGAATTTTGGTTTTTAATATAATCTAAAGATTCTTTTATATTTTTAATTTCTTG
>NW_019237129.1:7956-47607 GCF_002742605.1 Olea europaea var. sylvestris
TTTTTTTTTTATATTATTGAACGAATTATGGCCTTAGATTTTTGTGGTGATATCATGTATTGTTTGAATTGAGTCATGTAACAAAGGAGTGGATTACGACTCTATGTTTTCCCCTTTGATTTTAATCTTTGCAATAGAGTTAGGGATTGTATATTGCTAGGGGGCCGATACAATAATAACTGCGTACTTATATTATGATGGTAGATATACCTACTCATGATGTAGGTTACTGCTGTAATTATGTAATAGAGGATTCGTTTGTTAAATTTAATTGTAATCATGTTAAGAATCAAAAATCACAAAGTAATAAATTAATAAATCGAATTCATACCTGCGGAAGCCATTATTAATATGAATAATAATTGTAATTGTAATAAAAATCGGATCTTCCCCTCCTTACTCCTCACAAAGTATTAGCTATCAATGAGGCAAGCTAATAAAAATTATAATGGAGAGGAGAGGGGACCTAACATTTATATAGGAAATAATTGAACCGTCCCATTACGACTAGAATTCTAATTAGGGTTTATTTCCGGCCCACATACTTAAAATTACCACATCATATTAATTACAACCCGTAAGATGTAAAAGGCTCAATTGATCACTTAATAAATTTGACCCTAACACAAATATCATTATGAGTGATACATCTAACTCGTAAAATTTGCAATCAAATGTGAAGCCTACAAATGAAATTATTCCGACATTCACCCATTTGGGCGAACATTTGATTGCTATAACAAAGTTTTAACACCCGAGTTAGACTACATAGGTGGCCACAAAAGAATAGCTCCAATGACGATACCTTCCATAACATGATTCCATCCAACAAGAATATTAACATTGAACATGGAAGTCATTACACCAATTAAGCGATGTAAGACCATTCCACAGCTATAAATGCCAACATCCTTATCGACGTGGATCCCCATCCTCCAACCAATGTAGTATGATCTTAGCACCAAATGTGATAAAAAATTGTGCTAATTCATATTGGTCCTCATAATGCTTCAAATCAAAATGAAGCCACATATCTCAAAAAGAGACTCATTCTATGTCTTTATCTGTCATATTTTGAGATCACAATAATATCATAATAAAAAGATATAAGTCAAATGCATGCTCAAAATAATTCATAGATAGGGGAAAAATATCTTATTATTAGAAGAGATTGTACCCGAAAAACATATGGGTTGCCTACGTACCCCGTAGAGGGATCAAGCCCAAAACGTAGTTCTTTACATATATATAACTCACACTAATCAAAAATATCAAATGTTTCCACAATACCCATATTAGCAAGATATGTCTTAAAAACTTTTGAGCGAGTCCCTTAGTCAAAGGATCTGCAATCATTGTCTCTGTATTGATATGCTCTATTTTCGTCTGTCCTTCCTTGACTCTGTATCTAATCACCAAATACTTGATGTCAATATACTTTGACCCACCAGAACTTTTATTTTCTTTGAAAAGAATATTGCTACGCTGTTATCACAGTAAATGATGATCGGTCTTGAGATGGAATCAATAACTTTCAAGCTAGAGATGAAATTTCTTAACCAAACAGCTTGGACTGTAACCCCATAACATGCCACAAATTCAGCTTGCATGGTAGAAGATGCCACTACACTAGCTAATGTAAAAATATAACCTGAGGTTGATTTCAAATCATCTTGACATCTAGCGAGATCAGAATCTGAATATCCTACCACCTTAATATGATTTGTACGTTGGAATATAAGCATATAACTTTCAATTTTCTTCAAATATCTCATAACTTTCTTAGCTGCTTTTCAATGCTCTTGTCCTGGATTAGACTGAAATATGCTAAGGACACTTACTGCGTAGGCTATATCCAGTCTAGTGCAAACTTGAGCATACATCAAGTTCCCCACAGCACTAGCATATGGAATCATCTTCATAGATTCCCTTTCTAGCTCATTCCTTGAACATTGAGTTTTGTTAAATTTATCTCCTTTTATGATATGTACATCACTAAGTACACAGTTCTGCATATTAAACATTTCAAGAACACGTCGTATATAAGCTTTCTGAGAGAGTCCCAATAAGCCATGATTTCTATCACGATGTATTTCAATGCCTAGTACATAGGAAGCTTCTCTAAGATCTTTTATCTCAAAATTTGCAGACAACATTTTCTTTGTCTCATGAAGCAGCCCTAAGTTACTGGTAGCAAGCAGAATATCATCAACATACAGTACAAGAAAAATAAAATTGCTCCCACTAGTTCTGAGATAAATGCATTGATCAACAGTACTTTCAATAAAACCAAGAAAGGTCACAACCTCATCAAACTTCAAATACCACTATAGAGATGCTTACTTGAGACCATATAAGGACTTGTTTAACTTACATGCCAAGTTTTCTTTTCCTTTCATAACAAAGCCTTCAGATTGTTTCATATAAACCATTTCAGAAATATCTTCATTCAAAAATATTGTCTTAACATCCATTTGATGAAACTCCAAATCGTAGTGTGCCACAAGAGCCATGATAATTTGAAAAGAATTTTTCAACGAAATAGGGAAGAATGTTTCAACATAATCAATGCCCTCTCGTTGAGTAAAACCTTTTGCAACCAATCTTGCTTTCTTTCATTCAATATTTCCTTTTGAATCTAATTTACTTTTGAAAATTCACTTTTTATCCACAGCCTTAGCATCTGGAGGAAGTTCAACAAGATCCCAAACTTTATTCCCTTCCATGAAATTCATTTCATCCTCCATGGCAGCTATCCATTTATCTGTCCCAAGACTTGTCAATACTTGGTTATAAGTTACGAGATCAACAATACGCCCAATATTAAAATCGCTCTCCAATAAATATATAATATAATCACCGGGCAATGCAAATCTTCTTTCCCTTTGTGATCTCCTAACTTGTAGTTCAGAAATCGATTCAATCATTGTTTGAGGAATTTGAGGTTCCCCTTGGTTCCTCGATTCTTCATTAACAATTTCAATTGGTTGAGAACCAACTATTTCCTATATAACAGGAACTGAAACAACAACTTGATTTGGTTCAACAAGATTTTCTTTCAATGTAGAACTCTCACCATCTCCAAAATCATTCTCCAGAAACTTAGCAATAATGGACATCCCCAAACTTTAAAGTGAGCGAAACTTGGCTTACGTCCTGTCCATAATTCAAAAGGTGTCTTTGCAACAATTTTACTTGGAACTCTGTTCAAAATATACATAGCAGTTTTCAAAGCTTCACCCCACAAATATTCAGGCAAATTTGTTCTACTCATCATACTTCTAACCATATATTTTAGGGTTTGATTACGTCTTTCAGAAACATCATTCTGTTCATGTGTCCCCCACATGGTGTATTAGGGTACTATTCCACACTCTTGTAAAAACTTTGGAAAATCACCCATATTTTGACCAGACTCGTCATATTTCCCATAGTACTCACCACCATGATCAGACCTTACAACTTTGATACTTTTTTTCACATTGTTTCTCTACTTTCTGTTTGAAAACTTTGAATTTCTCAAGTGCATGTGATTTATCGTTAATCAAGTAAACTATCCATATCGTGAGAAATCATCAATGAAAGTTATGAAGTATTTATTCCCACATATAGTGGAAAGCAAAGGTCTACTGATATCAGTGTGTATCAAGTTCAAAATTTCATTACTCCTAGTTGAACCTTTTCCTTGTAGATTTAGTGAGCTTTCCCCTTATATAATCCATACAGGTTTCAAAATCAAAGAAGTCTAAAAAGGGAAGTATATCAAATTTCACTAATCTTTCCATTTTATCCTTAGAAATACGATACGAACACTTATACCAAAACATAGAAGATGATTCACGAATTAAAGCCCTTTTTCTTTGATACATTGGTAACAAACGAGACATCACCAAAATGAGCCAAAGATAATTTATATAAATCATCACATAAAATGTCATTCCCAATCAAACGAGAATCATTAAATAACTCAACCGTTCCATTATCAAAATTAAATGTAAAACCACAAGCATCAAGTTTTGATATAAAAATTAAATTCCGTCTCATTTGCAGCACATAAACTGTATTTTCCAAAACAAGATAAAAACCAGACTCTAAAGTCAACTTCACCACTCCTATGAATTCAATCTTTACTTGAAATTCATTTGCAACTTGGAGAACTCTTCTTCTTTTCCAACCAAGTCTTGAACCTAAAACAGTCTTTCTGTCAGTGACCCTTCTTTTTACAGAACTTGTATTGATCATTTTTCTTTATAAATCTTTTGTGACCACTAAGAATTTTATTCTGCTGATTTCGGTGGGACTTATTACCTTTACAAAATTTAGGTTCATGGTTATAAGAAGGCCTCTTATTCTGTGATGGCTAAAAGTTAGTTGCAAAGTTTCAACAGTTTCATAGTGCATCCTATACTCTTCTTGGGCACACACTGCTATGAGGTGACTCAAATTCCATTTATCCCGCTGAGCATTATAAGCAACCTTAAGCTGATTAAACTGGCTAGGAAGGCTATTCAAAACATGATAGACCCGGAAAGGCTCCGCAATGGGAATGTCAAGAGCCTTTAGCTTAGATGATATATTTATCATTTTCATGACATGCTCCCTAACACCACTTGTACCATCATATTTCATGCTCATCAATTTATCCATTAGATCCTCAGTTTCAGATTTATCAGACTCAATTAAATTTTCTCCTATGGCATCCATAAAACTTTTGGCATTTTTATTATCGGGGATGACACCTAGAATGGAATCAGATATCGATCGATTAATGATTTTCAAACAAAGTTTATTAGTCCTTTTCCACTTTTCATACTCGGCTACATATTCAACAGTACTCTTATCTATGGGTTTCTCAGGTTTTTTCTCCATTGTAAAATCCAAACCCAAAAGATCAAGTACTATTTCTACATCTTGTTTCCATCTCACATAGTTATTTCTAGTCAAGATTTCAATAGCAGACAATTGATTCGAAAGAGATGAGACATTATAAACTGTGGAAACATAAAATATCACTCTTAATATCAACCAAATATAATGCATGCAATCAAATGGATAATGAAATATCCAACTAATTAATACGGGCTATTAATTAGATAATCCGTAATTTAAATTGAAATATATGAAGTTTATTACGGTAAGAGCCTAGATGTATCATCATAAAATCACCTTTGGGTCGACAATATAACATGCTATAAGGTACTTTTAAAACACATCATGTAGCCAATTAACAAAATTACACTGATTTTCGAAACACCAACACCTTTGGACAGAAGGAAATTTCCAGACCAAAATAAACTCGTTAACTATCTTATGCCACTTTCCAAAAATATTACATATAGTAACACCTTTGGGTAAGATTTTATATACAATAAATAAAAATTGTTGCGCAAAATATATATATTTTTATTGTAGAGAAAATCAAATAAATAATAGTGAGTGTGCCACTTTGGCAGCTACCACCCATTTTTATTTCAAAATATTTCTCTTTGTGGAAAAATAAAGATTGTCTCATAACCCATGAAAAATTCAATCACAGAACAATAATTATACAACAAATCATAATTGTCAATCGACAAAGGACAAAAATTCATATGTTATTGAGAGACAATGGGCAACGGAATTTCAATATATGTGAAAAATGAAATTTAAAATTTAAACGGACAAACAATATCAACATTTAAATATATGAACATTTTAACGAAAAATGTAAAAGTCGTCAATTGAATTATTATTATTTAGTATATTTTAATCAGGTCAATAAACATATTATTGGGTCAAAACTAAATATGGGTCAAACCCATTTAAAATCATATTCAAAACCATTAAAATTTAAATTCAAAGCCTTTTGCAAATTGCAAATTGACCCTTTTCCATTAATTGCATGCAGGGCCGTAATTTCATTATTTACAACCAAAGGCCCTGCCTCCATTCAACCGATTTTGCAAAAAACTCAAAGATTCTTTTTTTTCAAACTCACACACAAGAGAATCGATACAAGAGATACATGTCACTACTCACAATTGAAATAATCATCGAATCTTAAAATTCACATAACGAATATGAAGATCGTTGAAAAGCGTCAAAATCTAAGAATATTATACAACACGCAAAAACCCGGATCATGAATTGTTTCAACCAATAAGACCTAGAAGTCTCCAAATTAAAGTCAAAACCTTAAGCTACCTGTTGCCTATTCAAATTGAATTTTAGAATTGTTAATTCAAGGTTTTCAATCCAATTCACACCTGCTGATTTACGCCAGTATACATATTTGTGTGTGCACAGCACACACACCTAGACATTTTTTTTAAACACCAGAATCTGCAAGGAAAGAAAAAGAATCCGAAACACGTGTGCACACACCTAGACATTTTTTTTAAAACACCAGAATCTGCAAGGGAAGAAAAAGAATCTGAAAAACGATTCCCGCCACCAAAATTTACAATTCCCAATCCAATAATTGAAATCAATTAAGAATTACAAAAGGTTGAGACACAGCCACTATAACAACAAAGGCAATACCAAAAATACCATCAATCCATGCAGGCTTTAGATGACTGTAAAAAAATCGTGGAGTTGAGAGGTGGAGTCAAGTGGGTTGTGGGAAAGCTAAAAATATATATATATAATTCGTAGAATGTTTGGGAAAGAATTTTAGTTGGTCTAGGTAATTCAAGTTTGTGTTGCTTTCACAGAGGATTTTGATCTTAGCATTAGGCTCTGATATCAATTGTTAAATTTAATTGTAATCGTGCTAAGAATCAAGAATCACAAAGAAATAAATTAGTAAATCGAAATCATACCTGCGGAAGCCATTGTTGATATGAATAATAGTTGTAATTGTAATAGCAGCGATCTTCCCCTCCTTGCTCTTCACAAAGTATTAGTTATCAATGGGGCAAACTAATAAAAATTATAATGGAGAGCAAAGGGGACCTAGCCTTTATATAGGAAATAATTGAACCGTCCCATTATGACTAGAATTCTAATTAGGGTTTATTTTCGGCCCACATACTTAAAATTACCACATCATATTAATTATAACTCATAAGCTGTAAAAAATCCAATTGATCACTTAATAAATTTGGCTCAAACACAAATATCATTATGAGCCATACATCTAATTCGTAAAATTTGCAATCGAATGTGAAGCCCGCATATAGAATTAGTCCAACATCATTTTGTAATTATGAATTGGAGGAATTATACTGCAATTTGAAGTCAAGGACTTAAGTTGCAAATTCAGATCCAAGGACCAAACTTCATCTTCTCCAATGAGTTGAGGGACTTGCATAGTAAAATCAGTAAAAAAAAAAAGGGAAGAAGAAGGGCGGCTGTTACTTGAAGACGGTAGGCAGCACCTGCTGTCGCCTCGACTCGTATGGAGCAGCAGCACCTCGTTGTTGCTATCGTTTCGAGTGAAACACGATGCACTGAGATCTGCCGTCACGTCTAGTACAGAGACAATGGCACTTTCGGGTGCTGCTGCTATACCTGTATGGGACGAAAGTGGCAGTGGTCATGAGGTGGCGTGCCGACAGTGATGGTTGATTATTATTTGTCCAGTGACTACTTGGTTCTTTCAAGCGCTAATTTTGGAGAAACTGGTCTCTTGGTGAGAGTTATTTGGGCCAACTATTGAAATGGACTAGATTTTGAGTTGGGCCTAGTATTGTGAAATGGGCTATAATTAATAAAAGTTTGGTTTAGCAAATTTTTTTAATTGGAAAAAATTATAACTCAGTGATTTAGTTTACACCAAATCACGAGTCAGGTGTATGATTTGAAAATGGAAAACTCAGATGTGAGGTAATTTATTAAAAATGTTTATTAATTAAATATAATAAGGTCACAGTTATACAAATTTTGGTCAAATGTACATAATTACAGGTGACAGTTTATTTATTAGTCACATACTGTCAAATTAATTGATAACAGATTATTTCGATCTCGTAAATCAATAATTTTATGAGTCACGATTTATTTAATTGGTCACAGATAAAAAAAATTATAGGTCATGGCTTATTTATCGGTCACATGTTTTCGAATTTGTTAGTTACAGATTATTTTTCTAGTCACAAGTTATCGAACTTTAAGGTCATATTTTAATCGTTAGTCACAAATAACCAAATAATTGGTCACATACATCTAAACGCCCGATCCGCCACCAATACTTGGTCACAAATCGACCAAATAGCTGGTCACATGCACTATTCATCCCATCCCGTCTCAACATCCATCACCACCATCACAACCACCACCAACAATAACAATAATACAGTACCACTGCCACCACCTCACCACTATTGCGACAATCGCCACCAGATTTGAACCTACACCACCACCACTGTCCCCGCCACCATCACTACCACATCAACACCAACTCACCATGCCCTCAACAACCAAGACTTTCCTTTCCAAAGTCCCTATGGCGGCACTGCACAATACGTATGATGATCACAATACCACCATTCAACAACCACCAACACCAATACCACTCACAACCATAACCACCAATAAAACAGCCACTTGCAAAACAAGTCTCCACCACCACATACTAACACCGCCCTGCAGCACCAACACAAAAATAAAGCAAAATCACCACAATACTATTGCAAACCACTGCAAAACACCACAAATCACACAGTTTGGCCAACATGGGAAGGCAAATCAACAACCCAAAAAACCTCCGTCGTCAATTGCATCACCATAGAAATAGCAAGCAGCTTGTGATTTCGTCGTAGCCAGGTAAATACAACGCTAAAGAACTAGATCTCTGCTACCTGTGGATTGGAGCCACAAAATCATATCCCTACAAAACACCATCATTACCTATAGACCGCGGAAGAATGAGCCACAGGACCAGTTCTTCGCTACTTGTGGACTGCGCTCATTTCCAAAAGAATAAGCCATGGATACAAAAGTGAGCCACTAATTGGAGATCTGAGCCATTGGCTCACTGCTTGAAGAAGAAGCCATAATGACAATTTGAGCCATTGAGCCTCCCTGTGCACGACAATGGCGACTTGGCGCTGCACATAACGGCACTCAATTGGCCACCAGCCTCCGGTGAAAAGAAAGATGGGGAAAAATGCGCCACATCTCACTCCGGCCAATGAAGAGAAAAATGGAAATAAAAATTATTCCCCTATTTCAAAAATGAGAGGTCAAATGGGGAGAAATTTGGAGTTTGGGATAGTTGAAGTGGGTTTGGGGTGAGGATGTAGGGGTAAATTTTATAATATTATTAATAATTCAATTAATATTTGATTTTTTGTTAAATAAACCTCACACCTGATTTTTGAATTCAAAAACTTAAATATCTGTTTATATGTAATTTCCTCTTTTTTAATTAATTGTAATGTGGGCTAATGTTGTTAGTCGAGACATTGCAATGTGGACCAATTTTTCACAATGGGCTAGATTACTGTGAAATTGGTTGTTGGCACTTGGGCTAAAGATAAAGTTTTGGAACTTTCGAGTTGGACACAACAAATTGGAAATTGAAGAATTGGGCCAGAATGTGGTCCAATTATAACTTTAATTTATTTGTAATTTTGTGTCTAGGTTTTGGGCCATAAATTTTGTTCTAGTTATTTTTCTTATTGCTTTAATTAAATTGTGGATGTATGTCATTATATAACATGTCATTTAGATCGCATATACATTGCTCTAGGTACTATACTGTAATGCATGTAGATAATATTTATTTTTTTCCTTTCTAGTTAGAAAAGAAAAGGAATAAATATTATAATTAACGATTAGGCCATTTGAATAAAATTGGTTAGATATTGTTAATCGGAAAACCCAAGTAGTATAAAAAAAATATTAAGTGGGTGAGGGTTAATTTTTCTTCTTCTTCTTTTTTTACTTTTTAACCCACGGCCTCTCCTATTAGCCCATTAGTAAGAATTGTGTATACCATATACTAAAATTTTATTTTTTTTAGTTTTCCTAAAGGAGGGCTGCACTGTTTCGATTACTTGATGGCCCATTTAGGTGATGGATTTTCAATGCGAATTACTTGTGATTGACCTATGTGCAACGTAATTAATTTTAGAACTAAATAATCATCAATACAGGGATTGTACACTTAAATCAAAGATATCATGAGGACTTTCTACAGAATATCCAAATGATATTATTAATGGCCAAAATTCAAATGATATTAAAAATAATATTGCATGAGATGCTAGAATATATTAAATTTAGTGGGAGGGTCCCAAACTAGCCATAATCACATTATCTTCTCCTATAGAGAGGTATGTTTAAAGTTTTGAGGTTTTAGGTTATCATTATATTAAAGTAGTATTGTGTCTACTTGTGCATTTTTTCATGCATCATATATGAAAAGATATTTATCATTTGTAAGCTCAATTTTAATACTATTATTTTATTTTAGAAAAATGTTGAATTTTACACTGTCATCCATCCTAAGCAAGAACCAACTAGTAGGAGATAATTACATTGATTGGAAACGTAACTTGATGATTGTTTTCACTGCTGAGCAGCATAAATTTGTATTGACTGAACATTATCCTAACGGGCCGACTATGGAGTCTACGGCTGAACAGAAGACTGCATATGATAAGTGGGTTCAATCTGATGAGATGGCCCACTGCTAAATTACGACTTCCATGTTGAATGTGTTGTAGCAGAAACATTAGAATATGGACACTGCAGCTCAAATTATGGAAAGTCTTCAAGAAATGTTTGGCAACCAAGGTCATCAGGCTCGGCAGGCTATCATTAGGTCTATTATGAACATGCGCATGAAAATAGGGATGCTCGTGAGAGATCATATGCTTGCATTGATCGCTCAATTTAACGTAGCTGAGGTTTTAGGGATAGAAATCCAATCGAAGATACAGGTTGACATAGCTTTAGAGACTTTCCCTGAGATGTTCTCACAGTTCAAGGTTAGTTATAATATGAACAAACTTAATATGTCCTTGACCAAGTTGATGAAGGAGCACCAAAATGTAAAGGTTGTTCTAAAAACTAAGTGGTAAAGCCCATGCTATTTCTTTTGATTGACCATGCTCTTCCAAATCAAAAGATAAATGAGGTAATAAGAGGAAGAAGTCAAAAACAAGAAGGGCCTACAACCACAAGTCAATAAAGCAAAGACAGATAGAAAATCCAAGGAAAAATGCTTTCACTGTGGAAAGAAGGGTTACAGGAAGAGAAACTGACCGGAATACCTAGCACGCAAAAAGCGAGGTAATGGTATGTTATCTTACATTGAGTCTTGTTTGGTGGTTGATTCTACAGATACTTGGATAGTAGATTCTGAAGCCACTAATAATATTTGCAATTCCTTGCAGGGGTTTCAGGTAACCAAGGAGCTCAGTGAAGGGAAGTTCACTCTTAGAGGCTGCAGTGGAGAACTTGTGTATGCTAGAGCCGTAAGATCTATTTTTCTGATTTCTCAGCACAATAAACATTACGTTTAGAAAATTGTTATTTTGTTCCAGACGCTACTTATTTCTTTGAGTGTGGATATTCAGTTATTTTTGTGCGGTTTACACTAGATATTAACTTGAATAAATCTCTTATTTGTCATGGACAATTGGTTAACAATTTGTATGTTTTAAATTGTACTGTTGGCTCTATAAACAATGTCAATGCTTTTAACAAACGCATGAGATTGTCTCCCACTAATGAGACTTTTTTTGGCATCTTAGACTTGGTCATATTAACCTTAATAGAATCCAAAGACTGGTATGGTCCTTTAGTGAATTAAAGGTAGAATCTCTTTCGACATGCGAATCTTGTTTAGAACGCAAAATGACCCAAGAGATCCTTTACCTCGAAAGGGCATAGGGCCAAAGAAGTTTTGGAATGAGTGCACTCTGATGTATATGGACCAATTAGTGTCAAGTGGGTATGAGTACTTTATCACTTTCACTGATGATTACTCAAGATATGGCTATGTCTACTTAATGACTCACAGCTCTAAAGCCCTTGAAAAGTTCAAGGAATTCAGGACTGAAGTAAAAAAGCAGCAGTTACGTAAAACCATTAAAACACTCTGATCTGATTGAAGTGGGGGTATCTATCCCATGACTTTAGAATATACTTATCAGATAATGGGATTCTATCCCAACTGAGTGCACCAGGCACACCTCAGCAAAATAGTGTCTCAGAAAAGGGAAATAGGACATTGTTGAACATGGTCAGATCGATGCTAAGCTTCTCAACTCTCACAACATCTTTTTGGGGATATGCTCTACAAACTGCAATATATTTATTGAATATGGTTCCATCTAGGTCTATTCCTAAAAACCCTAGAGTTGTGGAATGGGCGTAAGCCTAATCTAAGAACTAAAGTAAAAGATGTATATTTGTAGCGTATCTTAAGAGAACAAAATGATATTACTTCTATAGTCCTCAGGACAAAAAGGTATTTGAGTACAAATACAACCTTCTTATAGGACAAGTACATAGAACAATATGAATCTAAGAGCAAGGTTCCTTTAGATGAAATCAGAGGAAAAATTCCAAGCTCATCTAGTCCAGAGATCTGCACTAAACTTGCTCAAGAAGAATTCATACCTACTTCACTGATAGTCTCTAGGCATAGTGGGAGACAAATGGAGATCCTACTTGCCATGCCCGCCGAAATGTCGGGACAGGAAGTGGCAGAGGATGAAGTTCTAACTGTTTCATCACCACATGGTAATGATGCAAGAGAAGAAGCCATAGGACAGTAACAAGTTCCAATCAACCAAGAACCTCAACCGCTTCGACATAATGGGAGAATCACTCAGTTACCATTTAGGTACTTACTCTATGGAGAGTCTTTCGAGGTAGTCTCTACTGAGCAAAAAGACGATTCTATCTCGTTTAAAGAAGCTATGGAGGATACAGACGCTAACCAATTGAGGAGTGCCATGGATTCAGAAATAAAATCCATATACACTAACTCAGTCTCAGATCTTGTAGATAAGCCAAATGGGATAAAACTCATAGGATGCAAATGAGTCTACAAGAGGAAAAGAGGAGTAGATGGAAAGGTGGAGACCTTTAAATCTAGACTGGCTGCTAAGGGTTTCACCCAACGAGAAGGCACTAATTATGAAGAAACCTTCTAGCTTATGGCCATGCTTAAGTCTATAAGAATCCTCTTATCCATTGCAGCTTATTCCTTAATGGAAATCTTGACAAAAGTATATATATGATGCAGCCAAAAGGTTTTATCCAAAAAGGTCAAGAACATAAAATATGCAAACTGAAGAAGTCTATTTATGGACTAAAGTAGGTGTCTAGGTCTTGGAACATCAAGTTTGATCAAACAATTAAGACTTGTGGTTTTGATTAAAACCTTGATAAGCCCTTCTGTGCTCGTGGCTATTTCTACTATTGATAGGGACATTGGCTTCATTCCTATCCAAAGAGCTCATGTGCAGCAAATTCTTCCACTTCACTTTCTAACAGGGCATTCGATTCAGCCAAGTCTTCCACCACTTGGCCAGGTTCACTAAAGGGCCTTTTCTTATTATTGCCAATCCCTAGAAGACCTCTTGAAAGCATTCTTTGAAAGCCTCAATTCCGACTTGTGTCTATAAGTGTATTAAAGACAACAAGGTCATTTTTTCATATTTTATGTTGATGATATTTTACTCATTGGAAATGATATTGAAGCATTAACATCAGTTAAAAACTGGTTGGCACAATAGTTTGATATGAAGGACTTGGAAGATGTCAATTATGTTCTAGGTATCCAAATCCTTTGGGATAGGAAGAACGGGAAGATTGTTCTTTCCCAAGCTTCATACATAAACAAAATATTGGTCAAATTTTCTATGTAAAACTCCAAGAAAGGTTAAATGGCTTTTAGACATGGAATTCACTTACCACGAGAGTATTACCCTAAAACTCCTGGTGAAGTGGAATACATAAAACAGGTTCCTTATGCCTTAGCTATTGGAAGTCTCATGTATACAATGTCTTATACAAGACTTGATATTTGTTGTGCTGTTGCAATAGTCAGTAGATATCAATCAAACTCGGGACCTGATTTGGTTTATTCAACTCCAGATTATGTTCTTATGGGTAATACTGATTATGATTTTCAAGCTGATAGGGACTCATGCAAGTCCACATCTGGGTCAGTGTTCACATTGGGTGGTGGTGCCATTATATGGGGAAGTGTCAAGTAATCTTGTATTGCTGTCTCCACTGTGGAGGCAGAGTATGTCGTAGCCTGTGAAGCAGCCAAGGAAAACAATATGGCTAAGAAAGATCTTCTTTTTTTATAACTTAGGTGTCTAAGTTTCGCCGAGGAGTGGTGGCCTTCCCCCTGGTTCGCCACCCAAATAAATTCAGATGTGATCACAGTTTACACACACTTGATTCAAACATTTGAGATGCGGCTCTCCTCCCTGTAGACCTCTATTTACGACATGCGAATAAGACCTCCAGAGGAACAACAAAGCGCACCATAACTTTGTCTCCCTAGGATAACTGCCAACATAAATATTTCCTTCCAGCTGCTGCGGGGATTCAAACCTCCGATACTTCATATAGAACCCTCCTACTTTATCACTGCGACATGCCCATAGGGATGGCTAAGGAAGTTTTTGCTAGACCTTGAGGTGGTTCATTAAATATCGCATCTTATTATTTTGTACTGTGATAATAATGGAGCGGTGGCAAATGCAAAGGAACCGAGAAGCCATCAACGTGGAAAACACATTGAACGAAAATATCATCTAGTTAGGATAATCGTTCAACGAAGAGATATGACAATGTGCGATATAGCATCTACATAAAATCTTGCTAATCCCTTTACCAAGAGCTTATCTACTATGAGCTTTGAGGGACATACTGAAAATATGGGTTTACTTAACATGTCTCACTTACTTAGCCATTCGAGTAAATTTATTTGGACTCGTGACATTTTGAAATAAAAATAAAAATTTGTTTTTCTAATAAACTATTTTTATTAATTTGAGCTTGCATTTTGCTCATGGATTGACCTGATATTATAAATCAAGTGTTTAAGTTGTTAAATACGAAAAGATTTGACTTATAATTCGATCTAAAGTTTATTGTCCACAATCGTAAATAAAGACCAACACTTTTTTTTTTTATAAGATTGTCTCAGTTTTATTTAAAATTGGTCTTGACTTTAACAATAAAATTGATTGTACATTTTGGAATGTATTGGACTTGACCGCATGAAATTAATTTATGGAATTGACCACTTGAATTTAATTTCACTTGACTATTGTACGTAATAACTTAATCCTGAGCAAGTAATGAACTTTGACTATTAACTTGAAGTAATTTGAGGTATTAATGAGTGAGATTAAATTGCTAATCAAAATCTCGATGTCTTGTGAATTAAAGTGATATAATTGGCGAACATATATTCGCGATATGGAATCCGTAACCTATATAATAGGCATGATCATGACCTCAAGAGATTTTCTAATGAACAGTTAAATTTGAGCTCAGTAATTCAACATGATTGTTGAATTAATATTTTGATGTGATCACATGGAACTGTCAAGTAGAAAATGAGATTGAGGATTTAATGTAAATTTGAAAAAGGGGCATTTTGGTCATTTCACCCAGTTACAAATATTCAACGGGAGTAATAAGTAAGAGCAATTTGTTAGAGGATGTAATTATTGTAGCTATAGTAATTTCAATTAAATTAAGAGTGCAATTAGGTTCTTTTAGTGGAATAGAACTTGAATAATAAATTATCTAGACCGATCAGGAGTTGATTGGGTCAAGATTAATTTATTGGAGCTTGATTTAATTAGGTCCGTTTGGTCACTTCAGTGGCTTCAAAAATAAGAACCAGAATAAATTATAAGAGTTATAATTTATTAATTGTAGAAATATATATAAATTAATTAAGTCAGAATGTGTCTTGAATGTGCCAAGCATGCGACATTTAAATATGGAGGTTATAATTCGGATAAGTACAAAAAAGATTCTTTTTTTTTGTTGAAGACTTTTATCTAATCAAAAGACTGTGTTCTTTGGGAATTGGAAGACTTGTGAATCAAATCCATAGTAGACACGTACATCCTTATTTGGTTTAATTTTATGTATGCAAAAAATAAAATTCTTTTGCCTACACACAAAGAAAATCCCTACTGCCTTTTTTTTTTTTGCTTTTTTAAGTTCTAGAAGAACACTGAAGAAGGCCAAAGTTTTAAGGAGAATCAAGAAGATCAAACAATGAGGCTTGAAGGTAGAATCAAGGAGATCAAAGATCAAAAGTTTTTCTTGTAATGCACACTATAAGGGTAACTTCTAAAACACCTATACGTTATTTATATTCCAAATTTTTTTATTTTTGTTGATACACAATTCAATAAAATCCTTTGTAATTTTCCCAACAGTTTGAACATAGTTGATTGTTCAAGTTTAATGGACTTTGATGATATATCTATATTTATGAGTCCATCTTACGAGTTCAATCTTGTCAAGAGAAATAATTCAAACTCTTATATGTAGATCAATATTTTTGTATTTATTTAATGTGAATCTCTTAATAGAATTTGAGAATTCAAGCAAATCTTGCCTAAATTAAAAAAGAGCACGTTTACAAAATTGTGTTTAGTGATTATCTCAAGCATACTAACATTAACAGAGTATTATATGGTTCTGAAATATTGTATTTATTATAGGTTTTGTTCGCTTGTAGTCATATAAAACGAAAGAATGCAAATGAAAAGGCGGGTGGAAAGTAATTCCATCATATCCATTCTAAGAGCTGGCGATGAGAGTAAATTTCAAAATCGCCGTCCACAACAATTACTACAAAACAATATTAAAGGCATCTCTCGTAATGCTCTTTAATTTATTCGAGAACACATTTTCTTACATTAAGAGCACCTTGATGGATTCTCAAAATTAAAGGATCAAATATGTTATTAAAGTCCAATAATCAGTCTATATTTGCCTTTTATTTTGTTTATTCCAATAAATAATTATGGCATGAAAAGATAGAAAAAGATAAGAAAGAATATAAGTCAATGGAATTGTGTGTATTTTATTGAGAACTAAAGCTCTATATTTATAGAGAATAATCAGGGATATAATGGTAATAATTTCTAAAGCTGTAAGGATAAGTTGTCATTCACTAATAAACTTATTATTTACAACATTCCCCATAATGACACATTACAAAATATCTGTCTCTTTTATTTGATAAAAGTCCGAAGGGACAAAAAAATCAAATTAAGGAAAAATAGTACATTTATTTTGGAGCATTAAAAATAAATGTTATCTCATTAAAACCTTATTTGGAAAATTCAATGGGATAAAACTTATACGAAAAAAAAAAGAATACAGCTATTCCACCTGTTGTTAATTACTAAAAATCTTTGAGTCAACATATTCCAATCTAATGAACCAATTTCTTCAATGTAAATGTCGATATTGTTTTTGTGAATAAATCAGTCACATTATCACTTGAGCGAATTTGTTGAACATCGATGTATCACTTTTCTAAAACTCATGTGTATTAAAGAATTTTGGAGAAATATGCTTCGTCCTATCATATTTGATATAACCTTCTTTGAGTTTTGTAGTACAAGCAGCATTGTCTTCATACAATATTGTTTGATTATCTTTTATTGAAGTTAATCCGCATAATGTCAGGATATGATGGGTCATGATCTCAACCATACACATTCTCAGCCTGCTTAATGGATTGCAATAATTTCAAAATAATTTTAGAATGTTGCTGTCAATGATTGCTTCACAAACCTCCATGATATGATGCTCCTCCACTTGTAAACACATATCTTGTTTGTAATTTAGCTTTATATGAGTCAGAGAGATAACTTGCATCTGTATATACCACTAAAGCAAATCCCAACTTTTGAGAATAAAAATAATCCCAAATCAAATAGTACCTTTTAGGTAATGAAAATATATGTTTAATATCATCTCAATATCTTTGAGTTGATGTAGAACTATATTTTGCAAGGAGATTTACAGGAAAAACTACGTTGGCCCGAGTACAATTTGTAAGATAAGTTAATATTCCAATTGCACTAAAATATGGTGCTTCAGGACCAAGAATATTTTCTCCATTTTCAAGTGGACGAAATGGATCTTTTTCATATCAAGTGATCGAACAACCAAAGATGATGCCAATGGATGTGCATTATCCATAAAAAGTGTTTTAAGACTTTTCTATATATGTAGATTGATAAACAGATAATCCTTCTACGAAATATTCAATCTACAACTCGAGATAAAATTTAAAATTTCCTAAATCTTTTATCTCAAATTCATTTTTCAAATAATATGCAATTTAGTTGAGCTCTTTAGGAGTTTCAATTAAATTTAAGAGTGTGTTTGATTGACATGAAAAATATCACTTAGAAAAGAAAATATTTTTCTTGTTTTGAGGAAAATAAAAATCACTTCCACCCAAGGAAAATATTTTCCTTAAAAACAAGGAAAATTGACATATTTTCAAAAGTTGGAAAATATTTTCCATGGAAAAAAAATAGCAATCAAACACTCCAGGTAGAAATTTAGGTGAAAAACTGATATTTTTCATGGAAAATAAATGTAATCAAACACACCATAAATCATCAACATAAAGTTTTACAATTACAAATCCAATAGTTGTTTTCTTTATGAAAATACATTGGCAAATATCGTCATTTTTATAACTCTCATTCGACAAATATTCGTCAAGACAATTATGCCACATACGTCCGTATTGTTTCAATTCATATAATGATTTTTGCAATTTAATTGAGAACATGGTTCTCGGACATGTATTGTTTGTTTTTGGCATTTTAAGTCCTTCGACAACTTTCATACAAATAGGCAGTTACTACATCTATAAGACGTATGTCTAGTTTTTATAACACAATGAAACTAGTTAAGAATCTAAAAGTAATGGTATCAACTACGGGGTAATATGTTTCCACATAATCAATTCTTGATTATTGTGAGAAAACTTAAGCTACGAGTTAGGCTTTTTATTTTGTAATTTTATTATTTTTATTTCTCTTTCTTACAAAAACTTATTTGTATCATATAGGAATTACATTTTCATGTGTTCAAACTATATGTCCAAACATTTTTCGTTTTTCTAAAGAATTCAATTCCGTCTCTATAGCCTCTATCTATTTTAACCAATCATTTCTATTTTGATAGTTTTTAACAGATTGTGGCTTAGGATCGTCATTTTGCATAATATTGAGAGCCATGTTAAAGGTGTAAATATTGTTTAAATAACACTATTTCATTCACACTATGAGATAACATATAGTTTATTAAAATTTCATTATTTTTGAAAACTTGTAGTTCTTTAGAAACCATATTTTCAATATTTGATTGATGAAAATTTTCTAATACTACTTCTTTTGAAATTTTTGGTTGGTTTTTCTCATATCTTTCTTGTTTAAGGTACAGAGTATTTTGAACCAACTGATCGACCATACTTCTAGCGTATTTGAAATTCATTTGCTACAGCAAGGACATAAATTTTTGCTGAAATATTTTTTGCTGGAATATATGACTTTGTCACTTTTCTTAAATATATTAGGTAATTGATTTGCAAATTTTGTAAATGAATCATTTTTTTCAACCTCTAGCTCACGTTGATTGCTGCGAAGATCAAGATCAAAATTAGATAAAATTGTTCCATTCCAAGAAATTTTACCTAATTTTTCAGTATGTAATTTTTTCTTTATCAAAGTTGGAAAAGTCATTTAATCAAAATGACAATCTGCAAAACCTACTGTAAATAAATCACCCGTTAAAGATTCAAAAATACATAATAATAGATAATAAATCAAAACCCACATAAATCTCAAGTCTTTGTTGGGACCTATTTTAGCATGCTGTGGAGGTGAAATAAGGACTTGGATAGCACAATTAAAAAATCTGTGGGTGAGAAATATTGGTTCATGACCAAATGTAAGTTGCAAATGTGAATATTAATAATAGTTAGTTGGTCTTATACGAACCAATGATGCAACATGTAATATGGCATGAGCTCGAATAGAAGTTGAGAGTTTTGTTTTCATAAGTAATGATCTAACAATAAGTTGTAGACGTTGAATAAAATATTTCGCTAAACCATTTTGTGAATGGACATATGCAACCAAATGTTCAATAACAATTCCAATTGATAGACAATAATCATTGAATTTTTGTGATCTAAATTCACCAACATTGTCAAGACGAATAGTCTTGATTGAGTAACTAGGGAATTGCTTCGTAATTTTATGATTTGAGCAAATAGTTTGGCCAAGGCTACATTTCTAGTGAAAAGTAGGCAAATATGAAACCATCCAGCAAAAAAAAAAAAAAAATCAATTAATACAAAAAATTAATGAAATGATCTACATGATAGGTATATTGGCCCATATATACCACCATGAATTCTTTTCAAAAAAGTTGAAAATTCTATAATGACATTTGTAGTCGAAAGTTTAATGACCAATTTGCCTTATTAACAAACTACACATGGATAATCATTAGATTAAAGAATCTTCTGATTCTTTAAAGAATGTCCATGTGAGTTGTTAATTACTTTACGCATCATTATAGCTCTTAGATGTCCAAGCCGATCAATACCAAGGTTCATGACAATATTTGACTCAACCATTTCTATAAATGTATAATATATGCCAGATGTGAGTGCATGAATTTTTTTTTATCTACTTCGAAACAGATATAAAAGAAGTTATGCAAATATACTCAAAATTAATTTCTTACATTGTCTCAATATGATGTCCATTGCAGCGAATATCTTTAAAATCATGCAAATTTTAGAAAAAAACTGCTAGAATAAAGTGCATCGTCAATGAATATTTTTGTATTATTTGGTAAATTAGTAAAATCTCTTCCAAACACTTCAACGATATTCGAAGCACATGATATCGTATTAACATTATTTTCTGCTAATGTTAAGTCCAAAAAATATTTTTTCTTGAAAAATAGTGTATGCAGTTGCACTATTAATCAAATAGGTGGCTTAAAAATTCATCACGAATCTATAAATATAACAAAATAGATATATTTAAAAAAATTGAATGTAAATTTGAAAGAGTAAACATAATTCAATGTTATGAAATTAACGATACATAATGAAAGTTTCAATTTATTATTATTATTATTATTTTATGAAAGGTAAAAACATATTTTAAACTAAAATTTTAAAATAAAAGGAAACGTAGAAAATAAACTAATATATATCTTCTATCACACTGCCACCAATTAAATAGTCAATATTCTCATTTAGATCAACAAAAGAATGGGAAACATTTAAATGAGTCACACCAATTGGACCATCATAATTAGCAAAATTTGTCTCCACTTTTTCTTTTCCCTGAATTAATTTTTGTTAGAGATACACAAGATCTTTTGCCGTACAAGAGGTATGTAACCAACGCCATTTCATTCTACATCTAAAGCAACATTTTTTCATACTCCCTTTTAGATATGCTACTTTTTTTTGCTTTGTGTATTTTGAAATTGTTGCCTTATTATTGATAATTTGTGGATTATTTCATCCATTGTTTATTCCACGTGTACGTCCGCATCCACATCAAAATCATGTCCACATCCATGCCCACGTTCCCGTCTTAATATTGAATTTGCTTCAGGCAATGCAGTACCATTTGTTTCAAGCAATGAAACAGAGCCAGTTGAACGTAACACGTGATTATTCATCAGTGGTTTATTATTTTGTTCAGCATCAAGTAGGAAAAATATAAGTTTTGAGTACTTTTGAAACCACGCTCACGATATTGCTGATTCAGGAGTACATTCTAGGCGTGAATGGTAAAAAATATTTTCTCCAACATATCTTCATCAGTGTTTTTTTCTCCACACAAAGTTAATTTTAAACATATTATGAATAATTTAGAATTGTACTCACTAATAGTTTTGAAATCTTGCAAAGAAAGGTGCATTTACTTAGAGTAAGCTATGGAGAGAATTATAATCCTCTGATGATCAAATCCTTCAGTTAGTTTTTTCCAAAGAATACGTGGTTCTTTCTCATCAAAATATTTAATTTTCAATCCACCGTGAAGATGATAACGAAAGAAGATGAGCGCTTATGCACGATTATACAGAGATTATTTGTTTCCTTATTTTATTGTTTCTCCCAAACCTCTGCAATAAGATGAATATCAGCATTGAGTACCCATAAAAGATAGTTTTTATCAGATATGTCAAGTGCAATAAACTCAAGTTTTGTGATATTTTCCATTTGATTAACTATACGATAAAGAAAATACAATTAGTTTCGAAGAATATGATTAAACAACATATAATAGTTAATCAAGTAGTCAGAAGCAACATGATATAAGTTACGTGTTTTTCCTCAAGTATAAATAATTTAAAATAAAATATTTTTTTGAAATATATGCTATTTTAAGAGCATGTTATATCTTTCTATTATTTTTTCAAGAGCAATATTTCAATATTCTTTTGGAATATTGAAAATTATAATTTATGCTCTTCGGGAGCAAGTAATATTCTTCAAAAATATTAATTTTACTATTGTATTATTTCAGAAGCAACAACAAACTATTTATAACAAATAGATTTACGATTAATATTCTTTTAGAATATTAATTATAATATTTTGTTACTTCAAAAGCAACAACATGATCTACAATTTAAAGTTTATGCATGAATAAAAAATTATTAATGAAGTTAAGGATAAAAAGAGTATTCATGAAAGTGTGTGTGTGTATAATAATAATAATAATAATAATAATAATAATAATAATAATCATGATAAAATATCACCATTGCAGTAGAAGATTTTTACATAATTTAAAAGCATGATTAATTAACATAAACTAAAGTATGATTAACTGAAAAATTGGCTACACCTATTATTATAATAATAATAATAATAATAATAATCATGATAAAATATCACCATTGCAGTAGAAGATTTTTACATAATTTAAAAGCATGATTAATTAACATAAACTAAAGTATGATTAACTGAAAAATTGGCTACACCTAATGATTGCGGCGACGAAATCAAGAGACTAGGGTAAAAGTGTATATATAATCAAGAGAAATTGAATTAGCAAAAGCAAGAGGTTGGGTGTACAAGAAACAAATTGTCGTGGACTGGGCGTAATCATTACAACAGAAGCATAATGTGCTGGCAGAAACATTATTGTGGCAGAACCTTTATTTCACATGCATATGATTCTTAGCAGCTAATGAAGTGATTTTGCAATGTGATTTCGACATATGTATATATAAAATTCACATGTTACCAAATTAATTTTAATATACGTAATAAATATTTATATTTAAAAAAAATTACTACATTCTCTAAACTTTGAAGAATTAAGTTTTCGTATTGATAATGTGCTATAAAAAGAGAGAAAATGTGAAGAGAGAATATTAGTCAATTGACTTGTGTATATTTTATTAAGAACCAAATACCTATATTTATAGGGAAGAATTGGGGATATAACAGTAATAATTTCTAGGGTTGCAGTGATACAATTATCATTCGCTAATAAACTTACTATTTACAACAGACTTAACTTTTTCTTTAAATTTTTTCATTTGCTTTCCCCCGCATAAGTGCATATAAACTAGTGAAGTGAATATTGACCGCATTGAAAATTTTATATAAAGAGTGGATTTGATTCTCTATATTTGGAAATTTAAATTCACTCTTTATTTTAATTTTTAAAGATTGAGAGTTTATTGGACTTTATAAAATGAGGATCAACTCACTATAATAAAGGAATAATGCTGTTTATTTTTTTTATATTGTCATCAATCCATATGTGATGGTGGGATACCTCTTATATTATTCAATCTCCAAAAATGCATTATATGATTTTATGACAATGATCTCACTATCATATATATTGACGATCATCTAGATTCTAGATTAATATTATTACTCAGAATAAAGAGAATGAGTCTAGTAGAGAATCTATTACAGATACTCTAATTACATTTTGTTAAATATGCATACATAAAAATATTACAATTATAGGATAATTATTGGTGATTCTTTGGTCTTATCAAAATACTTGAATAGATCATATATGCTTTAGAATAATCTATTCTAGTTTTATTGTAACTCTCATTTAAATCCTATAAATATGGAGATATCCTCCCTTTACCACATCATGGGGGTTTACAGGAGATCCCAGAGGCTCGCTCGGAAAGGCTTGATTTTTAATAAAATACACAGTTGAATTTTGATTCTCTCTATTTCTTCTAGTATACTTATCTCTTTAATCCTTTAGTTTTTTAACGACGACTTTGGGAAATTTATTATCACCTATATTTGAAAAATATTATAAATTACTTGTAATTTTTAATCATAATAAACCTTTAATTTTACCCACATTTACAATTACCACCTACTTATTATTCATATATCATGAAACCTACTATTCTTTTCATTATAAAGAGATTGCAAAAGGTTATAATGAAATCCAAATGCACCCATCAGCTAGACAAATCCTCTAATCTCATTATGACATTGGAAAGTTAAATCAAACTATATAGGTAATTTGTCTTCTCTTGAAATAGATGAAAAAGGGTTGTTTGATGTTATCCCACACGTAAAAAACATGTTTCTATAAGCCTTTCACTTTATCTTTTATTACGAGGCAAATAAAATTTAGGAATAATTGTAGTAGAGGCTCTAAATCTTTAAAACATTAGTACACTTTATCCAAACCTTTAATTCATTACAACAGTCACCCAAGCCTTTCAAAACGTTGCAACAAGGATCTTTTAAATAGTTTCCATCCATTTTTCGACCCAAAAATTAAATTTGACCATATATTTATATTTTAAAAAGGGGCAAAAGAGTAATTATCTATTAAAATAAATTTTAGTTAAATAAAAAATAATAAAGAACAAGGTTCTTGATCATTTTCCCTACCTTATCCCATTCCCTAAATCAAACCACCGTCTTCAATAGTCACCGCCACTTGTTGCTGTCATCGTCGTCAACGGTTAAAAATCATGGTAGCAGCGATAGATATATTCAATGCTAGCAGTAGTCAAGATTTTTCTTCATATCCCTACAGGGAAGAGCATATGCAAGCACTTTTACCGTTTATGAAAAGTGCTTCTACAAATACAGCAGTCTTCTTCATATCCTTACAGGGAAGAGCTTATGCAAGCACTTTTACCATTTATGAAAAGTGCTTCTTCAAATACCTCTTCCTATTCATCTTCTCCTCCTCTTTCTTCTTCTAATGACTACCCTTTTGACTCGTCTCTTTCTTCTGAATCCGATATGTACCCTGGTTTTGGCTCAATCTTATCAAAAACACAAGAATTTTATCCATGGTTTTCGAGCTTTGGATATAAGCAAACTGATAGTATAATTGGGCTAAATCTCCTCACCCCATCTCAGATCCTTCAAATACAAGCACAGTTCTAACTCCAGCAGCAGTAATTGCAAAATCAGCAAATGAATACTCTTAGCCAGTTGCAGCATAAGCAGAACCAATTCTCAAGATTTCTTGGTCCAAAACCTATCCCAATCAAGCATGTTGGAATTTCCCCCAAGGCCACAAAGCTTCATCGGGGAGTGAGGCAGCAACATTGGGGAAAATGGGGGGCGGAGATTAGACTTCCAAAGAACAAAACAAGGCTTTGGCCTGGGACTTTCGACACAGCTGAGGAAGGGGCTTTAACAAATGATAAGGCTGCTTATAAGCTAGGAGGAAAGTTTGCAATGCTCAATTTTTCCGACCTCAGGCATCGGTGGAGAGAGGGAGATGAATAGGGTTTCGGTTCTTTATTTTATTTTTCTTTTTAATTTTTTGCTTTTCCTAATTTAATTTTTAACTTATTTGAATGTAATAAATGAAGAGATACTATTTTACCCTTTTAAAAATATTTAAAATATGATCAATATCAAATTTCTTAGTCAACTAATAGATATTTGGATGAAAAAAGTTCAAAAGAGCCCTGTCTAGGGCTGTAAATCGATTAGATATGAATCGAATTTACCCAAATCTGATCCGATCCTGTAAGAATAATTATATGTTATAATCCGATAATTCAATGGAAATTTGATTATTAAATTCATATCCGATTTACTATATTATTGGATATCCGATCCACTATATTATTGAATATCCGATCCAATAACTTGATTTGAATTTGAAAAAATTAGAAAGATAAAAAATTTATATTAGTCAATTTCTAAACCCAAAACTTAAAAGGTTCAGTAGCGTTTTACCCAATTCTTGGCCAATCTATTTATAAATTGTAAATTTTATAATATTTTAGTGAGTATTCGACGGGGAAAGTGAGAATGTAGGAATAATAAAAGCAACTCCAACTGTTAGCTCCTTTGATTGTTTAATTTACAAAATAAATTAATTTTATTATTTTATTTTAATTAATAAAAAATTAAATCTCTTCAAATATTTCAATTAACAATATTATACTCTTATATAATATTATTTATTATTTGAAAATTATGTGTAAAGTATAATATAGGGTCCAAATGAAAAAAATTATGTTTAATAAATTATCAGATCGGATTGACTTATATCCATATTGGCTTCATTTAATTAATGGATTATCGAATTCGGATATTAATTTGATTATTGGATTGAGACCCTAAATCCATCTCACATTAATTTCATCGAATTCAGATCAAATCCAATTCATTGACAACCCTACGCTCGTCGCAACGTTTCGAAAGGCTTAGGGTGATGCTTACAACGAATTAAAGGTTTGTGAAAAGTCTGGTAATATTTTAAAGGTTTGGGAACTATGCTACCATTATTTCTAAAATTTATAGTCATATTTACCCCAAAAAAAACATGTTTAGCCATTTTTAAGCTAATTTTCTAATATATTTTTTTTCAAATTTTTAATCAGTACACTTAAATTAAAAAAAAAATAAATCAGTGTAAATTTATAGTTAAAAATAACCTTATTGATGCACTAAGAGAACATTAAGTAAGATTGATTATGTCATATTGGATAATGATGAAGGAAAAAAAAGTTTGCTTATCATATGTTCAAGTTTTGTAGTGTACTACTTACTAAATATACATTGATTGAATGAACTCAAATTGAAAGACTAGAAACCATACTTAAGATCACGAAACTCAAGTTACATAAATCAAGAGATCGTGAGAAAAGTGTCAATTGCTACAATTGTAAATGCTTCGCATGTATGTTTAGTAAGAATTGGATTAATGAATTAGTCTACTTATACACTTTTTGTGTATATAATAAATTACACCCCCTCATACGGAGGGGGGGGGGGCTTGCATACAATAAAATATATGCGAGCCCCCCTCTATTTGGGAGGGGAGAGATTGGTATAATGCATTATGTAGAAAAGAAGTGTACATGTATTATCATTCTTGGATATATACTATGTAGCATTAATGAAGAACAACAAAATGAAGATCTTGTTTATGCGTTTTACAGAGTATTATTTTAATAAGATTACAGTGAAAACTAAATAAGATAATCAAGCTCACAAGACTTATGTTAGATGACTTGAAATTGCAATATTTTGTAAATATTAATTGCTAAGCATGAATACGTAGAATAGGACAAATCATAAGACTCGCAGGAGCTCGTAAGACTAGAGATTGAATATGTCAGTTGGGCTCATGAGACTTGTGTTATATGATTCGAGATTATAAGAAAATGCAAGTATGAATTCCTAAGTACAAATGCTCTCACGAGACTCACGTTATGCCGCTGGAGGTCACAAAATTATGTAAGTTTGAATTTCTAAGCACGAATACACTCAATAGGATAATCAATCTCGCGTGATTCACTTTATGTGACTTGAGGTCACGAAATTATATAAGCATTAGTTGCCAAGTACACATATATATTGAATTAGAGAAAGCAATCGGGCTCGCTGACTTGGCCCGCCTCGACTCGACTACGTTCTACAGAGCCGAGGCTCAAGCCCAGCCTCATTTTGGGGTGATGGACCCACCTGGAGCCAGCCCGTGTGGGTCGTCAGCTCGGGCTCACGGGGCCTTTATATATATTTAAAAAAAAATAAAAAATTTTAAATTCAAAATAGTTTAAAGGCAACAATATGCTGCCTTAAAAAGGCAGCGAAGGGCCTGCTGCCTTTATATTAAATAAAAAAATTGAGCTTATCGGGCTCGGTCGAGCCTTGATTTCTTGGCCGAGTAAAAGCTCGGATTTTACGTTAGGTCTGTTAGATTACGTTGGATTGGGCTGGTAGATTTGTTAGATTGGAGTTCGGGACAGGCTTTTTTTTTTTTTTTTTCAGTTAATGTTATTTTTTAACTAAAAGTAAAGCTATAATTATCTTTCCAATAAACAATATTTTATTTTTTTATTTTTAATTAGTCAAAAGGCGGAAAACATCCTAACATAATAGATTGTATAGATATAAGTTATAAATATTATGAACAATTCTAAGTGTACAAGATTGTCTTCACGGAATTTTTACAGATACAACTGTGACAACATCTGTGTTGTTAATTTTTTTCTGTCATCTTTCACCAAAAATTGCCACATGCCTCTCCTGTATAAATTTTGTGAACCAACTTCTATACCTGTAGCAAGGTTCTAATATTATGAATGAAAAAAAAATTATAATAGTCGGATAAGTATATAGTTTATACAAAAGTACCTTTATAGTTTGATGTCAAATAGTCAAATAAATATTCACATCATTTTCTAGATTCATAATCAATAGCTCAACAATTTTATAGTAACAGCTCTTCTTGAAAAAACCTTCTTGCTAAAAGCAATACTCAAGAAAGCTGTGCCAAATAAACCATAAATATTATGGCATGAGATGTCACTGTGTTTTTAGCTTAAGCCTGAAGTAATATTTAATACATTAAATTCGATAATTAAATATTTTCACTTTAATAATGAACATTTTAATTTGACTTATGCTACCAAAAAGTTATCGAGGTATTAATCTTATTTATGACGCAATAGAACATCAGATGGTACAATGTCCAAGGCTGTAGGTTGCATCATAATGACTACACGTCAAAAGCATTTTGGATAAAATATGTATATTAGTCGGCAAAAAGCCCCAATGCCGGGGTCAAAAACAGGGTTGAAAATAGGAGCGTCACATGGTCCCCTATTGGAGGAGCGGCTGTTAAAAAATGACTTTTCATCACATGGTTCTTTTCTATTGTGCTTAATTATAAGCATAGTGATAAGCCATCATGGCATGTGTACACACTTAATACATGGGAATTCCATGATTGTACCAAAAAATAGAGTTAATTTCACTAATGGGAGTTTAAGAAAAATTCTTGTGAATCATTTATTCACTAGAATTAAATAATATTATATAATTAATTATTTCATTAACTAGATTAACGTTAAATATGACGCAATAGTGGTTAAATCTTCACATGGACTAAAGCTAATTAAAGCAATCAATTCCTTTAGCAACCTTTTAGCGATTCATTAATTATGAAAAATAGTACTAGGGTTAAAGAGAAAAAAATCGTGGTTTTTACTTCAACGCGAAGTTTTTTCTTTTAAGAATCACGTTTTGTCTTAAAGATATGTAATTTCACAAACTGAATATAGCAATAGTTAGTCGATATCAGGGTTTAATGACCCGACATCGTATGCGAAGTGGATGTAGCTAACACACATTATGAATAATAAACACATCTCCAAAGAAAAAAAATTACTTAACAATTATATTTTATAATTTTCGTCGGACATAAAATCATTCAATTCCATATGTAGATTTCAATTGATACTCGATTCAATTTAGTTTTCGTCGAAACCAAGCCACGAGGAGTTGGAACATGGCCTATAGCCTGTAGCATGTTTGGATTAAATTTGAGAAGGGAATCTATGTAGGATGGATGTTAAATTTGTTATGTTTTGTGGTACTATGTTATTTTTTAGGAGATTTCCATTTGTACATAATTTATGTTCACATAATTCTGCTAGAACAGACACATGTGTGGGCCCATGTGTGATAAACAAATGTCAAAAAGTATCACCCACCCGTGCCCCATTGTGAGTTGTCTAGAAAAATTCTATGACATTTTCTGTAAGTGAAGCACGACTCTATGTTTTATTATAAAAGACGAGAATAAATGTACTATCATATCAGATCGAATAAATATCCTAAAATTAATATAATCTGATATGATTCTAAAAAGATTAAGAAAATAAAAATTTGAACGGTTTAAGCAAGTCCTGCCTAAATTAAGAAAGACTTTGTGTATAAAACCGTTTTTAGGGATGATCTTAAGACCCAGTTTGGATAATAATTAAAAAATAGATTTTTATAGTAGATTTTGATCAAAGTTGGTGAAATAACAAGTTGAAAAGTTGATAATATTTGTGAATTCTATGCAATGTGTGGTTGAAAATGAGTGTAAAGAAAAATAAATTTTAAGAAGTGAGGGCCAAACAGAAACTAAGGCCTTGTTTGATTCTTATTCTTTCTAAAATACATTTTTTCTCTCCATTATTTTCAACCACTCATTATTTATTAAAATAATATTACACGTAAATAAAAAAATTTCCTTATTTTTCAATCATACATTTCCTATCAATCTGTTATTTTAAAATGTATTTTTTTCATAAAAATAGGGCTTAAAAACCCTCTAAGTATATGATTTTAAAAGATTTAATTCATGAGATGATTTTCCGTATATAATAAAAGATTGTTCGTAATAAAAGATTTATGACTCATTTATGTGCAATTCAATAGTTAGACAATTACTCTAATCTCATCATGATATATCAAATTTTCTTTCCTTCAATTAGACGAAAAAGGGTTGTTTGATGGTATCTCATCGTGCAAAAAATTCAAGCACGGATTCTTAATTTCACTTTGTCTTTTATTACAAGGCAAGAAAAAGTATATTTCCAGTCAAATATAAGAATTCTTTTTTGACTTAGCCTTTTCTCAGCTTATAAAATTTCTTTTTCTATTTTCAATCTTTAATCACTACGCTCGAACTCAAAAATTAAACTACACTTGCTATAAGCATAGTCGGAAAAATGACAATTAATCGACGTGCTAATAGCATGCTTATTAAGAATTAGCATAGTCGGAAAAATGAAAATTAATCGACGCGATAATAGCATGCTTATTAAGAATAATTAAGTCGCATTAGAAAATGATAGAGGGGGAAAATGGAAATTTGCTTATTGTATGTCCAAATCATGTAGTGTACTGCTTACTAAATATAGGTTAACAGAATAAACACAATACTTAATATCACACTACTTGTCACGAAATTATCTAAAAGTACTAATTGCTACATGCCTACAATTATTGATGCGTCACAGACATGTTTGTTAAAAATCGGATTGTACTTTACATATTACATAAGAATGTAGAAATTAAACTCTTGTTTATTCGGTCTTATAAATAGAGTATACGTATCAAATATGTACTGATTATATAAGAATTAATAAAACTACTTGTACAATGTTGGATTACAAAAGTTGGATTACAAAGTGTGTTGGCTAAATTCAGGCCATTGATTTAAAATGATTTAAAAATCTGTTTTTGAAAAGATTGGTGTGAATATTATTTTGTTAACCAACCTTGTAATCCACTTTTGTAAGTGTAGCATAGCTAATAAGAATAGATTGAAGTCTGAATACGATAATCAAGCTCACGAGACTCACAAAACTTGTGCTACATGATTCGAGTGCCTGAGATTATACAAGTATTAATTGTTAATTACATATACATTGAATAGGATAATCAAGCTCACAAAACTCTCGTTATATGGCTCGGTATCACGACATTATGTAAGCACTAATTTTTAAGCACAAACAAAATATATAGAATAATTTAGCTCACAAGATCGTGAATGTTACATTACATGTCTCAAAGTCAAGACAATGGAAGTTACGTTAGTCGCCAAGCACAAATACGCTGAATAGAATAATGGATAATTCTATATGTACATTATAACATACATAAGGATATTCATAATGTACAAGTGGTAGAACATTATTGGAGAGTTGAAAAAATAGTATTGGGGTAACAAGACTTGCAAGAGTTATGTTATCTCACGCGACATCACGATATTATATAAATAATATCAATTAATAAGTGTCAATTCACTGGCGACAAGTTGTTTTTTAGTACAACCACAATATGACTCACCAAATGCTTGCGTTTAAATTTGAATTTGGTAGGTAGGAATTAATTATGTATGGTGAAATTACAGAAATCCAGCATTATTTTGCATTTAATTAAACAGTACCAAACCTGGCATTAGGTGTGTTTGACTGTGACTACAAACTAGGCACTCTCTATGCAGGGTACAAAAATTTCATCTTTCTCCTTGCTTTTTGACTTATTTACTTATAATTTATTATGCCATTTCTCGTTTTCGAATTTTTAATATTAGACCCTAATCTTTCTTTAATTAATAAATAGTCCAAAAGAGTGACTCAACAAAGATAATTCAAAAATAAGTAATTGTGGTATTTTTTTTATGCAATGATAATATTTTAAGGTATTTTTCTATATAAACCTAGTAAATAAATTCCATGAATTTTCAATGAAAAACATGTGTAAAATTTTTAAATATATTTTTTAGTCAATTTGACATTATTATATGCATCAGAGATGAAAAAAAATATTTTTACTCTACATAATGCACAGTTATGAAGTTATTTCCCACATTTCACAAAAATCAGGTGTTTATCTGGTACTCGTATATTTATTTAAATATTTGTAACGCATCGATTGACGTTCACATTTATTGTTTTCATTGATATGCATCGTTTTCATTGCAACGACGTCTCAAATGATTCATATTCTGTATGAATTGACCTTTATGTTCATCGTTTCCGTTGCTCTTATACACTTGATAATGTTATACAAACTTGAGTATAAAAATCTCGTCGAATATTAGTAAACAAGGCAATCGTGATAACAGAGTATGTCAAGATGGATGGAAATTTGCGTTTCCTTGTTTACGAATTTCCAGTTTTGTCATCCATTTCACAAAATGTACTTGTATCTTCGTGCTTGCAACTATTTCTTTGTATGCAGTACAAATTATATAAATATTTGATAAATTGAATTATTATTTTTAGGTGTGACATTTGAGATCTAGATCAAAGTCAACCATTGAAACAGAAGTAACACATTTGAAACGCAAGAACAATTGATTTTTATTTTATCTCAAGGTATGATGTTTCGAATCAATTAATTTTAGGTTTTCTCTAGTTACTACTTTCTTCCAAATTACTTTGCTTTTTAAGGACAAAATCGATTGTAGCGATAATACCGAGAATTAATATTATGCATTTAACTTCAATTTCAGGATTAGAATTTTTTTAGTTGTTTCTTTTTTCTTTATATTCTTGAAAATTTGAGTAAAGAGAAATAGTGCATGTTTGGTATTGAATTTTCCCCTCAAAAAATCAATTTTTTTACTGTTATTTCACTATTCCAGCCGTCATTTTAAATTTCTTCTTACACAGACATAACATGCTTTTCTTTTTAACGGTCAAAAAATCAATTCTCAAAATCACTATCAAACAAGCTTATAGTCTCTACAAATGAAATAGCAATCCCTCCATTTCATATATAATTTTAAAAACATCAAATTAAACCCATTAGATTATCTAAATAATTAGCGAACTTTTGTCTCTAAAATATTAGTTTCTTTTAATCAATTTTCTATCTGTCTTTTCAAATTTCACGTGCTTAGTATATAGTTTTTTATATATGTTTAAAAAATTTATTCATTATTAATTTAATTACGTTGATGTCTAATATTTACTCAATTTCACAAAAGTATTAGCGTGAAATATAATTAGCAAGAAATTATAATGAAAAAATGAAAAAATTCATTTCAGTGAAAAAAAAGGTAAAATTGCAACATTTGTCCCGACTTAGTATCCTTGTAGCTACTTGGTATCTGACTTATATTTTATGGACATCATCACAAACTTTTCAATTTTCGCAACATCGATCTCTATTTTAGGACAAGATATACCCAACAGTTTTCCTTGATGGGGCCTGAGAACCTATCGAGTTTGTGTGTTTTTTAAAAAAAAGTTTCTATTTTTTGACAACCTGTTTTAATATTTAGCCCCTGTTTGGCCCCATTTTTTGAAAATGAAAATGGGTGGAATAGTGTTTTTTTTTTTTAAAAATGAGTGGTTGAAAAAATCGGAAAAAATTTTCGATTTACATATAATATTATTTTCTAGGAAATTGTGATTGAAAATAGAAGAGAGAAAAATGGAATGCAATGTAATTGAATTTAATGAGAGCCAAACAGTTACTTTACATATTACATAAGAATGTAGAAATTAAACTCTTGTTTATTCGGTCTTATAAATAGAGTATACGTATCAAATATGTACTGATTATATAAGAATTAATAAAACTACTTGTACAATGTTGGATTACAAAAGTTGGATTACAAAGTGTGTTGGCTAAATTCAGGCCATTGATTTAAAATGATTTAAAAATCTGTTTTTGAAAAGATTGGTGTGAATATTATTTTGTTAACCAACCTTGTAATCCACTTTTGTAAGTGTAGCATAGCTAATAAGAATAGATTGAAGTCTGAATACGATAATCAAGCTCACGAGACTCACAAAACTTGTGCTACATGATTCGAGTGCCTGAGATTATACAAGTATTAATTGTTAATTACATATACATTGAATAGGATAATCAAGCTCACAAAACTCTCGTTATATGGCTCGGTATCACGACATTATGTAAGCACTAATTTTTAAGCACAAACAAAATATATAGAATAATTTAGCTCACAAGATCGTGAATGTTACATTACATGTCTCAAAGTCAAGACAATGGAAGTTACGTTAGTCGCCAAGCACAAATACGCTGAATAGAATAATGGATAATTCTATATGTACATTATAACATACATAAGGATATTCATAATGTACAAGTGGTAGAACATTATTGGAGAGTTGAAAAAATAGTATTGGGGTAACAAGACTTGCAAGAGTTATGTTATCTCACGCGACATCACGATATTATATAAATAATATCAATTAATAAGTGTCAATTCACTGGCGACAAGTTGTTTTTTAGTACAACCACAATATGACTCACCAAATGCTTGCGTTTAAATTTGAATTTGGTAGGTAGGAATTAATTATGTATGGTGAAATTACAGAAATCCAGCATTATTTTGCATTTAATTAAACAGTACCAAACCTGGCATTAGGTGTGTTTGACTGTGACTACAAACTAGGCACTCTCTATGCAGGGTACAAAAATTTCATCTTTCTCCTTGCTTTTTGACTTATTTACTTATAATTTATTATGCCATTTCTCGTTTTCGAATTTTTAATATTAGACCCTAATCTTTCTTTAATTAATAAATAGTCCAAAAGAGTGACTCAACAAAGATAATTCAAAAATAAGTAATTGTGGTATTTTTTTTATGCAATGATAATATTTTAAGGTATTTTTCTATATAAACCTAGTAAATAAATTCCATGAATTTTCAATGAAAAACATGTGTAAAATTTTTAAATATATTTTTTAGTCAATTTGACATTATTATATGCATCAGAGATGAAAAAAAATATTTTTACTCTACATAATGCACAGTTATGAAGTTATTTCCCACATTTCACAAAAATCAGGTGTTTATCTGGTACTCGTATATTTATTTAAATATTTGTAACGCATCGATTGACGTTCACATTTATTGTTTTCATTGATATGCATCGTTTTCATTGCAACGACGTCTCAAATGATTCATATTCTGTATGAATTGACCTTTATGTTCATCGTTTCCGTTGCTCTTATACACTTGATAATGTTATACAAACTTGAGTATAAAAATCTCGTCGAATATTAGTAAACAAGGCAATCGTGATAACAGAGTATGTCAAGATGGATGGAAATTTGCGTTTCCTTGTTTACGAATTTCCAGTTTTGTCATCCATTTCACAAAATGTACTTGTATCTTCGTGCTTGCAACTATTTCTTTGTATGCAGTACAAATTATATAAATATTTGATAAATTGAATTATTATTTTTAGGTGTGACATTTGAGATCTAGATCAAAGTCAATTTTTTCTTTATATTCTTGAAAATTTGAGTAAAGAGAAATAGTGCATGTTTGGTATTGAATTTTCCCCTCAAAAAATCAATTTTTTTACTGTTATTTCACTATTCCAGTCGTCATTTTAAATTTATTCTTACACAGACATAACCCGCTTTTCTTTTTAACGGTCAAAAAATCAATTCTCAAAATCACTATCAAACAAGCTTATAGTCTCTACAAATGAAATAGCAATCCCTCCATTTCATATATAATTTTAAAAACATCAAATTAAACCCATTAGATTATCTAAATAATTAGCGAACTTTTGTCTCTAAAATATTAGTTTCTTTTAATCAATTTTCTATCTGTCTTTTCAAATTTCACGTGCTTAGTATATAGTTTTTTATATATGTTTAAAAAATTTATTCATTATTAATTTAATTACGTTGATGTCTAATATTTACTCAATTTCACAAAAGTATTAGCGTGAAATATAATTAGCAAGAAATTATAATGAAAAAATGAAAAAATTCATTTCAGTGAAAAAAAAGGTAAAATTGCAACATTTGTCCCGACTTAGTATCCTTGTAGCTACTTGGTATCTGACTTATATTTTATGGACATCATCACAAACTTTTCAATTTTCGCAACATCGATCTCTATTTTAGGACAAGATATACCCAACAGTTTTCCTTGATGGGGCCTGAGAACCTATCGAGTTTGTGTGTTTTTTAAAAAAAAGTTTCTATTTTTTGACAACCTGTTTTAATATTTAGCCCCTGTTTGGCCCCATTTTTTGAAAATGAAAATGGGTGGAATAGTGTTTTTTTTTTTTAAAAATGAGTGGTTGAAAAAATCGGAAAAAATTTTCGATTTACATATAATATTATTTTCTAGGAAATTGTGATTGAAAATAGAAGAGAGAAAAATGGAATGTAATGTAATTGAATTTAATAAGGGCCAAACAGGGGCTTAATGAAAAGTCAATTATACCTTACTTTTAGTTAAAGTGAAAAAATAATAGCATAAACAAAAATCTAAAAAAGAAACGAGAAAAAGAAGCTCACTTGCTTCTGCCTTCCACCTAGTTATCAAAGGTGATTCTTCCCTTTCTCTCTTGTCGTTGACGATGACTCCCCATTTGTTTAGATTGAGTCTCGAGGAGTACCCTTGTGTAGTGCAGAATCTGAGTCTATAATTTTTATAATCCCGACTCAAAAATTGTTTTTCATAAAGAACAGTGGAGAACAGATAGGTGGAAAATCATATATATCAAATTCTAGCACATTGAAACACTTCAATCTCGTGAATGCTCAAGTTTTTCTTCATCAACCTCTAGTAATAACATGATATTGTCTTAAAACACCTTGAGATCATTGACATTACATACATCAACATCATGAAAAATGTGTTAATTATTGATGGTTAACAGAGTGGAAGGATAACACAAGATTATCAGTCAAGAGGTGGCCAATGGTTGTGAAGGTGACATATAGTGTGCAAAGAAAATGATGATGATGATGTCGATAAAGAGTCCAAGACAATCATTTTAGGGAGAATCAATTCCATTCTTGGTGAGTGCAGGACATCTAGGGTGAAATTACAGAAATCCAGCATTATTTTGCATTTAATTAAACAGTACCAAACCTGGCATTAGGTGTGTTTGACTGTGACTACAAACTAGGCACTCTCTATGCAGGGTACAGAAATTCGTTACTAGGGTGTGCTTATGGAAATTTTGAACTCAGATTCGCATTAGACAGGGGTGGATCTGGTGGTTCAATCCCAACAAACTGGGAGCCTTCAGTGCGAGGCAAGGGTGGGTAAAGTTGTCATCGCGACTAGATTGAAGTTTAAATGGGGTTTCTTTTATTTTCCCATTTTCGGTTCTTGTTTTTTTATTTTTATTGATCAAATAAATAGAAGCCATCGACGGACCATCGATGATACAAAATCCTAAGACTGCAAACAACTCTACTAAAAAAAAGTAGTCTTAGGATCAAACTGCCACAAAGTCATAACTTAGAGACCAATGAAAATTTTCTTTAAAAGAAACCTTAAAAGTGTTAAACCTGGAAATATTTAAAGGGCAAATACTGAAAAGTCAAATCTTTAAGGAGAGAAAAAATTGATAAAAAAAGAAAAAGAAAAATCCGCTCTTGGAACAGCCCACTGGAAATCCAACAATGGCCCGTGGTTTTCCATTCCTCCCTCAAAACCAACTGTAAATGTAACCAGTAACCCCTTGCTCCTGCTCCTCCATATATACCCCGTTCCCCACCCCCGACTACCACCTACCCTCGACCCACAACTCACCAAATCATTCTCATCTTCATCTATGATCCATCATGCATAAACTGCACAGAAGATATGCAAACTTTCACATCTCAATCAGTCATTTAACTTTCTACAGAAAATTTTAAGTACATATAGTAGTTCTGTGTAGGGATAATAAAGCTGTTTGTTGGGACAGCCCGCTATTCTTTTCTTGGTTTTTCATATCATTTTCTTGAAGTTCTTGAAATACCCATATCAAAAATTTGTATTTTTGTGTATTTTTTTGGATGCAAATGGGGATTGAGCAAAGTGGGTCTGGTGGGAAAGGGAAGGTGAGCAATGAATCAAGGAGGAACAAGCGGAGGCAGAAGAAATTATCGCCGGTTCAGAAGATGTATGAAACCTGCCATGATGTTTTTGCCAATTGTGAACCTGGCGTTGTTCCAGCAGCTGAACAAATCGAGAAACTTGCGGCTTGTTTGGGTATAAATTAATCTTTTCCCTATTGTAATTCTCAATTTTGTTGTGTTTCTCAATCATCGTATCTTTGCGATGCATTTGTTGCTTCGTAGGAAGATTATTCTAATGTCAAATACTGTCTATCCTTGTTTTTTATTATTTTTTGTACAAAAATATCTGCATATTTCTCTGGTTCAATGCTGGAGAAACGTGGAATTTTATAGCTGTTATTTCTGTGGCATTGATACAATTTCTGTTAAATTTTTGTATGCATTAAATGGCTTCATGTTTTATAATAAAATGCTGGTAATGCTTTCACGTTTAGAAAATGCTTCATGCACGACATAATTTGTTTATTTCACCGGAAGATAACCTATATAAAACCGTATGAATGCCACATTCTTCAAGCGTATCAATGTCACGGTTCTTTGTTAAAGCTTATTTTAATAATCAAATTTCTTATTCATTTCTATTTGGTTTCGGACATTTAATTCTCAATGTGGGGTCGTCTCATTTCAGATATTATTGTTTTGGGTTACGTTACAATTACATATTTGGTACACCGTACTCATAGTTTTGCTTTCCTCTTCTTCCTTGTACGTTCAATACGATTCCGCCTATCATACAAGCAATAAATATCTCATTGTTCAGGGTGATATGTTCCTACGAATGACCTCATGGCTAACATGGGTTTCAAACGGAATAAATTCTTGTATGCATGCAAATTTGCAAACTGCTATTTATTTCAATTTTGAGTCCTACGACAAAGCTAACTATACTTAATTCTTGCAGATAAGATGACTCAAGCAGATGTCGGCCTGAAGCCAAATATGCTATTTTTCAACGATAAAAGAGCTCCCGTGATAACCTATCTGCACCTTCATGAGTGTGAAAAATTCTCAGTATGTAT